>NW_007141972.1:0-1399 GCF_000164805.1 Carlito syrichta | reverse complement strand
TAATTGGACACAAATTAAGTATAAGCAAATTTAAAAGGACTGAAATTCTGCCATGCACCTTTTCGGACCACAGTGGAATAAAAATAAACATTGACACCAACAAAGTCCCCCCAAAACCCACAAAGACATGGACACTAAACAGCATGATGCTAAATAACTCCTGGGTCAATGATGACATCAAAATAGAGATCAAAAGATACCTGGAAACAAATGAAAATAAAGAAACATCTTACCAAAATCTCTGGGATGCCTTAAAAGCTCTAATAAGAGGGGAATTTATATCCCTACACACATGAGGAAAATGGAAGGAACAGAAATGGACAACCTAACAAGCCACCTAAAGAAACTGGAAAAGCAAGACCACAAAAACCCTAATTTCAGCAGAAGAATCCAGATCACCAAAATAAAAGCCCAAATCCAGGACATAGAAGACAAAAAGATAATACAAAAAATCAATGAAACAAAAAGCTGGTTCTTCGAAAAGGTAAACAAGATTGATGGCCCCCTAGCTAGACTGACCAAGAAAAAACGAGAAAAAAACCAAATAAGCATAATCAGAAACACAAAAGATGAAGTCACATCTGACCCTGAAGAAATACAAAAGATCATTAGAGACTACTACATACACTTGTATGGAAACAAACTTGAAAACCAGAAGGGAATGGAAGACTTTCTGACATCACACAACCTACTTAGGTTGGAACAAGAAGAAATTGAGACCCTAAATAAATCAATAACAATCAAGGAAATCGACCACGTAATAAGAAAACTTCCTACAAAAAAAAGCCCTGGTCCAGATGGCTTTCCAGCAGAATTCTACAAGACATTTAAGGAGGAGCTGATACCAATCCTACTGAAGGTATTCCAGGCGATTGAAAAAGATGGAACTCTCCCCAAATCATTTTACGAAGCCAACATCACATTGATACCCAAGCCAGGTAAAGATCCAACAAAGAAAGAGAACTACAGGCCAATATCTTTGATGGACATAGATGCTAAAATTCTCAACAAGATCCTAGCAAACCGGATTCAGCAATACATCTCAAAAATCATCCATCATGACCAAGTAGGCTTCATTCCTGGCATGCAAGGCTGGTTCAATATTCGTAAAACCATAAATGTAATTAAATACATCAACAGATGTCAAAACAAAAACCACATGATCATATCACTAGATGCAGAAAAAGCTTTTGATAAAATCCAGCACCCCTTCTTGATAAAAACCCTTGAACATCTAGGCATACGGGGAACATACCTCAAAATAGTAAAAGCCATCTACGAGAAACCCACAGCCAGCATACTCCTAAATGGACAAAAATTGGAACCAATTCCCCTGAAAACTGGAACTAGACATGGTTGCCCACTCTCTCCCCTCCTGTTCAACATAGTATGGAAGTCC
>NW_007141971.1:0-669 GCF_000164805.1 Carlito syrichta | reverse complement strand
AAGGAGGAGATAATACCAATCCTACTGAAAGGTATTCCAGGCGATTGAAAAAGATGGAACTCTCCCCAAATCATTTTACGAAGCCAACATCACATTGATACCCAAGCCAGGTAAAGATCCAACAAAGAAAGAGAACTACAGGCCAATATCTTTGATGAACATAGATGCTAAAATTCTCAACAAGATCCTAGCAAACCGGATTCAGCAATACATCTTAAAAATCATCCACCATGACCAAGTAGGCGTCATTCCTGGCATGCAAGGCTGGTTCAAGATTCGTAAAACCATAAATGTAATTAAATACATCAACAGATATCAAAACAAAAACCACATGATCATATCACTAGATGCAGAAAAAGCTTTTGATAAAATCCAGCACTCCTTCTTGATAAAAACCCTTGAACATCTAGGCATACGGGGAACATACCTCAAAATAGTAAAAGCCATCTACGAGAAACCCACAGCCAGCATACTCCTAAATGGACAAAAATTGGAACCAATTACCCTGAAAACTGGAACTAGACAAGGATGCCCACTCTCTCCCCTCCTGTTCAACATAGTATTGGAATCCTGGCTAAAGCAATCAGAGAAGAGCAGGTAATCAGAGGTATTCAAATAGGAAGAGAGGAAGTCAAGTTATCTCTCTATGCAGATGATATGATGGTGTAC
>NW_007141970.1:0-815 GCF_000164805.1 Carlito syrichta | reverse complement strand
AAAGAGAACTACAGGCCAATATCTTTGATGAACATAGATGCTAAAATTCTCAACAAGATCCTAGCAAACCGGATTCAGCAATACATCTCAAAAATCATCCACCATGACCAAGTAGGCGTCATTCCTGGCATGCAAGGCTGGTTCAAGATTCGTAAAACCATAAATGTAATTAAATACATCAACAGATATCAAAACAAAAACCACATGATCATATCACTAGATGCAGAAAAAGCTTTTGATAAAATCCAGCACTCCTTCTTGATAAAAACCCTTGAACATCTAGGCATACGGGGAACATACCTCAAAATAGTAAAAGCCATCTACGAGAAACCCACAGCCAGCATACTCCTAAATGGACAAAAATTGGAACCAATTACCCTGAAAACTGGAACTAGACAAGGATGCCCACTCTCTCCCCTCCTGTTCAACATAGTATTGGAATCCTGGCTAAAGCAATCAGAGAAGAGCAGGTAATCAGAGGTATTCAAATAGGAAGAGAGGAAGTCAAGTTATCTCTCTATGCAGATGATATGATGGTGTACCTTGAAAACCCAAGAGAATCTGTCAAAGGCCTCCTTACATTGATAAAAGCCTTTGGCAAAGTCTCAGGATACAAAATAAATGTACAAAAGACAATCGCATTTCTCTACACCAATAATAAAGAAACAGAAACCCAAATAAAAAACACAGTTCCATTCACAGTAGCCACAAAAAAAATGAAATACCTTGGCATCTTCCTAACCAGAGACGTGAAAGACCTTTACAATGAAAATTACAAAACCCTGCTCAAAGTAATCAAAGTTGACATGAACAAG
>NW_007141969.1:0-589 GCF_000164805.1 Carlito syrichta | reverse complement strand
TCTGTGGAAAAGCAGTGTGGCGATTCCTAAAAGCTTTAAAAATTGACCTTCCATATGACCCTGCAATCCCCCTACTGGGAATATACCCTGAAAAACACAAATCACTCTATAGAAAAGATACCTGCACACGTATGTTTATCGCAGCATTGTTCACAATAGCAAGAACCTGGAAACAACCATGCTACCCATCAAAAGAGGACTGGATTAAAAAAATGTGGTACATATACACGATAGAATACTACGCGGTCATAAAAAAGAACAAAATCATAAATTTTGCTGCAACCTGGATGGAACTAGAGTCTATAATACTGAGTGACAGTATTATTATACTCACAGAAACAAAGTTCCGAATATCACATGTTCTCACTCATATAATGGACCTTGAACATCCAATGCAATACTATAAGAAAATGACTGATGGTCCTGGGAAACTATGGGGGGAGGGGGATGGTATTAACAGTAGTAAATATCTGCCGGGAGGTGGGAAAACAACTATCAACAGGGTGCGTGAATGAAACGTAATTGTACACCTAACCCTTAACTGTACCCCAAAAAACCATAATAAAAAATATTGATTAATGAAATAAGA
>NW_007141968.1:0-777 GCF_000164805.1 Carlito syrichta | reverse complement strand
AAAAAAAGAACAAAATCATAAATTTTGCTGCAACCTGGATGGAACTAGAGTCTATAATACTGAGTGACAGTATTATTATACTCACAGAAACAAAGTTCCAAATATCACATGTTCTCACTCATATAATGGACCTTGAACATCTAATGCAATATTATAAGAAAATGACTGATGGTCCTGGGAAACTATGGCGGGAGGGGGATGGTATTAACAGTAGTAAATATCTGCTGGGAGGTGGGAAAACAACTATCAACAGGGTGCGTGAATGAAACGTAATTGTACACCTAACCCTTAACTGTACCCCAAAAAACCATAATAAAAAATATTGATTAATGAAATAAATAAATAAATAAAACATGAGAAAGATATTAAAAAACTAAGCACACAAGACATATTTTGCTTAAGATTCATGTGAAAATTGAAATTCTAGAACCCCAACTTTTCTGACAGCAAGATGACACCAAAAAGATGACTAATATAGGAGTCTCCAGACTCTTTCCCCGTGAACACACTGAATAAACAGCTACATATCCATTTTCTTTGTGAGAAATCCAAAAACTGGTTAAGAGATTTTGGCATACCAGATAAGTGAGCAAAAATTCACATCAAAATTTTTAGGAAAAGTTGAAACACACCATGGCTGTAAACCTCATTCCTAGCACAGACCACAAAATCAGAAAAGAATGTTCTACTCCAAGTTTCTCTCTGAGGAGCAAATGGTTTGGACCACACATATAGCATTTCAACTTTTCCAGGGACACTTTGAGAGTCTGTCTTCTA
>NW_007141965.1:0-705 GCF_000164805.1 Carlito syrichta | reverse complement strand
TTCCCAGCAGGTCAAGGCTGCGGTGGCCGGGAGCGGCCACTGCACTCCAGTCTGGGTAACAGAGTGAGACTCCAACTCAAAAAAAAAATTCTGACTTACAGTTTGTATGAAAATCTCAAAACCAAAATGGTTACATATAAATATTTCTAGATGACCATATGACTCCTTTCTGTATACAATTATGGGAAAATTTCATTGCATCTGTGAGATAAACATCTCCCACGCACTCATTTTCTACAGTAAATGCACAGCTTTTGAACCCTGGAGCAAATATATATGTAACAAGCTGTCTGTCATTGTTCACAGTGTCAACTCTCTCTACTGGGTAGAAGCAATTTAGTTTCCAAGTATAGAAAACGGAGTTCTGCATGCAGTCTCATTATATGATGTCTAGTTTAATCATGGCTATAGAAATAGACATTTTTACATTTCTTATTGTTACTTTATAGCCTTCCCCAACTACCCCCTCCTCTAGAAGAAAAGAAACTCATGCAAGTTAAACTGAGTTAATAATTATAGCCACAGGGACCAGCTTTTGAGCATTATGTGTTCACCTATGCTATAAAGAGTTGAATTATTGTAATGTTATTTAACTTTCACAACTGCCCTGTGAGGTGAATAGTATCTACATTCCAAGTTAGGGTTAATTTTTCTCATGTTACAAGCAGTCTGGAGGTAAACCTGACCATGCCTGTGTGGCAGTTT
>NW_007141964.1:0-819 GCF_000164805.1 Carlito syrichta | reverse complement strand
GAGACGTAGGTAGTTTCCATGTAATAGGCAATCAGATTTAGGTTTTAGGTTAAAATGTCATTGAATTAAGTTTTATAGAACATAGAGTAAGTTCATAATTTTTACACTTATTAGTACTAATGATAAGGTTTGTAATAGATTATAGTAGGATAATAGTTGTATTAGAATTTAGACATGATATTATAAGATAAGTAATTAATAAAGTATAAAAGACAATAGTTTAGATATTTGAGATTTATAGAAGTTGTGATAAAATTTTAGGTTAAGGATAAGTTCATAGGTAATTAATATACAATCATAGGGCAGTATAGAAATGTAGTAGGTTATAAGAATTATAAAAATAAATAGTATAAAATTAAGGTAATAAAATTGTCATTTAAGTAAACTTATAGATTATAGTATAGTGTTAAGTTAATAATATTAATCGTCAAAAATATTAAAAGTTAGTAAAATTGGATTGAACTTAGAGTTAACTTGGAAAGTTTTTTAATCAGGGCTTAGAACTTAGAGTATAATATGAATGATTTATTGAACATTGTGGAAAACATTTTGAACAATCTTTATTGAAATTGTGCACCTGTGATTCATACATCATGGAATTGTAATTGTTCGCTGGGAACCTGAAAGTCTTGTGATGGTACATGATTTGTAAAGCACGTTACACATCAATGAATTTGTACGCCCCCAGCAAGTAATTGTCACACTGCTGGAGATTATAGAAAATGGTATATAAGTTGGAAAAAGTTTGAATAAAATTGGCTTCAGTCTTGGCCAGACTGTTCCCAGAAGAGCTGCCTCCGTGTGGTTTCTTCTCTCCGG
>NW_007141963.1:0-767 GCF_000164805.1 Carlito syrichta | reverse complement strand
TTGGTCTCTACTCTAGAATACTAAATTTTACATCCAACAGTTATCAATGTTGCATTGGGGACATCAGAGTATCTACCATGTACCTCGCATTCATTTGAAAGAGTTGAATTGTAAATTTGGCCACAATCAATTAGAAATAGGCTTTGTCTTTTCTGAACAGTTCACTTGATTTCCATCACGGCTAGATTTCAGTTCTCAAGGTTAGCCCTGTTTTGAGTACTGGCCTCGAGAGGAGAAGAGAGCAGATGCAGGAGGCAAGAAAGACAGAAGAGAACCAAGTTCCTTCAATTGTGGGGACTTACTTCTGTTCCACACTGTTTTTAACCTAGAGATTCAGAATTATACATATTAGAGACCAAAATGAAGAGGCTATCTCCCCAGAGATGAATCAATGATGCCAATGGAGTCTTAAATGTAAAAGATTTTAAAGGAGGCTAAAATTTGCATCACCACTCTAGGGTGACCAAAATTGATAAAATTGATTGGAGGGCAAACTGCTAATGAGCATGCTGCAATGGGTGGGCATTGTATCTACAAGGAGAGACCAAAACTTGTGTGTTTATTCTTATATATTAAAACATCAGTCACCTTGAAATTACTCTGTTTGGTGCAATACAACTATCAAGATGCTTTTTCCACTGCTCAAAAGAGTTTTAGGACTTGTCAATTTTATGCCTTTTAGTGCTTCTGCTGTTTTTTGTTTTACCTCTTCCACATTGGCAAAATGTTTCCCTTTGAGGACTTTTTTACATTAAGTAAAAAAAAAA
>NW_007141962.1:0-666 GCF_000164805.1 Carlito syrichta | reverse complement strand
TCTCTTCTGAACAGTTCACTTGATTTCCATCACGGCTAGATTTCAGTTCTCAAGGTTAGCCCTGTTTTGAGTACTGGCCTCAAGAGGAGAAGAGAGCAGATGCAGGAGGCAAGAAAGACAGAAGAGATCCAAGTTCCTTCAATTGTGGGGGCTTACTTCTGTTCCACACTGTTTTTAACCTAGAGATTCAGAATTATACATATTAGAGACCAAAATGAAGAGGCTATCTCCCCAGAGATGAATCAATGATGCCAATGGAGTCTTAAATGTAAAAGATTTTAAAGGAGGCTAAAATTTGCATCACCACTCTAGGGTGACCAAAATTGATAAAATTGATTGGAGGGCAAATTACTAATGAGCATGCTGCAATGGGTGGACATTGTATCTACAAGGAGAGACCAAAACTTGTGTGTTTATTCTTATATGTTAAAACATCAGTCACCTTGAAATTACTCTGTTTGGTGCAATACAACTATCAAGATGCTTTTTCCACTGCTCAAAAGAGTTTTAGGACTTGTCAATTTTATGCCTTTTAGTGCTTCTGCTGTTTTTTGTTTTACCTCTTCCACATTGGCAAAATGTTTCCCTTTGAGGACTTTTTTACATTAAGTAAAAAAAAAGTCTCTCAGGGCAAGATAAAGGGAATAGGGAGAGTAGGGAATGAGG
>NW_007141961.1:0-710 GCF_000164805.1 Carlito syrichta | reverse complement strand
AAGAGCCCCTGTACTTGAGGAAGAGTCCTGAATTTAAGTAAAAGGTTGAACTGAGGGACAGCCCTGCACTTGCAGGACAGCCCCCCACACTGAGAGAGACTCCAGCACCTGATGAAGAGACCCTGCAGCCAGAGAAGAGCCCTGCACCTGAAAAAGTACCCCTGCACATGAAGGAGAACAACCACGTGAGGGAACCACCCTGAATCTGAGGCAGAGCACTCACATTATGAAGAGTGCCTACACCTGAGGCAGAGCCTCTGAAGTTGAGGAAGATCCCAGTACCTGATGAAGAGCACCTGCCCCTATAGGAAAGTTACTGCACTTCATTTAGAGCCATTGCTCATGAGGGAGACCCAGTTCTTGAGTCTTACTAATTTTTAAAAATTAGTAAGGCCTGGTGGCACATGCCTATAATTCCAGCTACTCAGGAGGCTAAGGCAGGGGAATCACTTGAGCCTGGACATTTGGGGCTGCAGTGAGCTGTGATCCAGCTATTATTTTTATACCTTCATAAAGTTGAAACATTTAAGTTGAGCCCTCCCACCAAGTCAGAGATTGTCTGTAATTCATTTCTACTAACCAACATCCTCACTTACTTGAAGGACACAATCAGAGACAAGTGTTCAATCAGTACATCTCTGACTTACAAAAGCCATCTTTAGAAAAGCCAGTCAGCAACACCAGTAAGAAAGGAGGAGAAGAAAACAACT
>NW_007141960.1:0-840 GCF_000164805.1 Carlito syrichta | reverse complement strand
GAGGAAGAGTCCTGAACTTAAGTAAAAGGTTGAACCTGAGGGACAGCCCTGCACCTGCAGGACAGCCCCCACACCTGAGAGAGACTCCAGCACCTGATGAAGAGATCCTGCAGCCAGAGACGAGCCCTGCACCTGAAAAAGTACCCCTGCACATGAAGGCAAGACCAACCACGTGAGGGAGCCACCCTGAATCTGAGGCAGAGCACTCACTTTATGAAGAGTGCCTACACCTGAGGCAGAGCCTCTGAAGTTGAGGAAGATCCCAGTACCTGAAGAATAGCACCTGCCCCTATAGGAAAGTTACTGCACTTCATTTAGAGCCATTGCTCACGAGGGAGACCCAGTTCTTGAGTCTTCCTAATTTTTAAAAATTAGTAAGGCCTGGTGGCACATGCCTATAATTCCAGCTACTCAGGAGGCTAAGGCAGGGAAATCACTTGAGCCTGGACATTTGGGGCTGCAGTGAGCTGTGATCCAGCTATTATTTTTATATCTTCATAAAGTTGAAACATTTAAGTCGAGCCCTCCCACCAAGTCAGGGATTGTCTGTAATTCATTTCTACTAACCAACGTCCTCACTTACTTGAAGGACACAATCAGAGACAAGTGTTCAATCAGTACATCTCTGACTTTCAAAAGCCATCTTTAGAAAAGCCAGTCAGCAACACCAGTAAGAAAGGAGGAGAAGAAAACAACTCTGTTGCGGTTTTTAGACAATAAAAAGATAAAGAAAACTGAAGGGTCTATTTCCACAGAAAGTTAAGACATGAGCAATTCAGACAGTCCTGCACTTAATTGGGAAACTTGAATTTAGTCTGCACTGACACCAGCAGCTACCTC
>NW_007141959.1:0-717 GCF_000164805.1 Carlito syrichta | reverse complement strand
TAGAAGTCAGTAAAACCTACTAGCTCTTCCATCTAATAAAACTCAGATTATATGAAAGTTTCTCAAGAGAGAGCTCTTCATCTTAGGACACTGCATTTTTGTGAGAGGTTAAATGTGTGAAAGAGCTTAGTAAAATAATCAAGATACCAAAAATCTGAATTTATCTAGAAAATTAAAATATAAAACCACAAAAACTATTGCTGCTCTCTTGGTAAACATTAAATATAAACACACAAAATTAGTGAGAGTTTACTGTTTATTTTAGCACTGTCCTGCTCCCTGCCCACTCCATAGACAAATAGAAATGATAGTTTTGGTTTAAAAAAAATTAGTCTTTGGTCTTTCTAGCTACACAGGAAAATTCACAACTGGGAACAGATTCTACAACTTTCCACTGTGAAAGGCATGGTATAAGTGCTAGAGAGAAAATATAAGCTACCTAACAACTCCAAATATAAAGATGCTCTTTTAACACAACTGAGATATTTATCTTAAATCTTCAATTACCATTAAACTTTTGGAAGAATGGAATTTTTTTTTTTTTTGAGTTGGAGTCTCACTCTGTTGCCCAGACTGGAGTGCAGTGGCCGCTCCCGGCCACCGCAGCCTCGACCTGCTGGGCTCCGGCGATCCTTCCGCCTCAGCCTTCCAAGTAGCCAGAATTATACGCATGCGCTACCACGCCCGGGTTGATTTTTTGATTTATTGTAGAGATGA
>NW_007141958.1:0-847 GCF_000164805.1 Carlito syrichta | reverse complement strand
CCAAGTCACTGAACTACTCTGGACTCCACTTTTCCCATCTAAGAAATGAGGATATTAACATCCACATGGAAAGGATGAGAAAGGATGTCACTATTAAATGACATAATGTATGTAAAATACTTGGCACAATGGCTCACCAGAGTAAATGGTCAATAAATGGAAGATGTGATTATTGTTTTCATTTCTTCTTTGCTCCTGGGAAAGTAATTGTTTTAATGTACCCTAAAATCAAATGAGCAGATCGCATTAGTTTGGCAGCTACTTACAATCTTGATTCATATGGATTTACAGTGAGAAAAAATCTTTAAGTCAGTGCTTCCCAAAGCAATATCAGAGGGAAGTGTCCCAGTCATCTGTCGCTGACAAGCACCCCTAGGTGACCTGGTCCACAGACAAGTCTTTTTCTAGCATATTTTTGTCTTTTCTTTATTGTGACTTTCCTGGCTGACAATTTGATAATAAACACTATTAAATGTCAGCCAGCTAATATTAGTCCTTAGTTGTAGCATGTGGATATATCTTTAGATAATAATTCTGCCATCAAAGATTTTCTGAAGTGGTCCTTTAGAGCTTATGTTTCCTGTCAAGTTGGCCAACATATCTTGTGTATCTTCATCTGTCATTGATTTTTTTTAAAAAATCTGCAACATGTTGAACAGGAGTCCTTCCATCTTCCACTGAAGGGCTGCCTCCAGCCTGATGCTGATTTCTCATCTAACTCTCTCATGGATGGATGTCCAGTCAGTAATAAATCCATCTTGCTGTGCTATCATCTGAGCCACAGTTTCACCTTCTTTACAAAGATCACAGAAGAGTTTGACAAATACTCTGCTGAATCCAGAGGCCC
>NW_007141957.1:0-870 GCF_000164805.1 Carlito syrichta | reverse complement strand
TGGCTAGCAAGTTTACTTATCCAGCTAGCTAACTATGTAGCCAGTTGGCTAGACAGCTGACTAAACTAGCTGATTAAACCAGCTAGCCAGTTGACTAGCCAGCTGATTTAACTCACAGACATCACTAGCTAGCCAGGTAGCTATCTAGCTAACTCAACGATCTAGTTACCTACCTTGACAGTTTTGCCAGTTCTCTTAACAAGCTCGCTACCTAGCTAGCCACCTGACTTAAATTTTTAGCTAACTAGCTAGCTAGATAACTAACAAGCTGACTTAAATCGTTAGCTAACTAGATAGCTAGCCTACACAACCAGCTGACTCAACCCATTTGTTAAGTAGCTAGCTAGTTGACTCAACCAGCTGACTTATCCCGTTAGTTAACTATCTGACTACCTCACTCAACCTGCTGACTTAACCCATTAGGTCACTAGCTAGCTAGCTGTATTAACCAACTGATTAATTTAGAAAGCTGACTTAACTAGCTGACTTAGTTAGCTGACTTATCTATTTAGCTGGCTGACAACTGACTGACTTAACTAGTTAGCTAGCTGACTTAACTACCTGAATTAAATAGTTAGCTAACAATTTAACTAGCTGAATAACTAACTGATTCAATAATTAGATAACTAGTTAGGTAGCAGACTTAAGTAGCTGAATTAAATAGCTAACTAGTGAGCTAACTGACTTAGCTAGCTAGCTATTTAGCTAGCTGACTTAACCAGTTGACTTAACTACTTTGATAACGAGATAGCTAGCTGACTTACCGAGTTTGTTAATGAGTCAGTTAACTTTTTTAACTTGTTGGGAAATGAGTTTACTAGCTGGCTTGACTAGTTGGTTAACGAGTTAGCTAGGTGACTTAACTTTTTA
>NW_007141956.1:0-754 GCF_000164805.1 Carlito syrichta | reverse complement strand
CAAAGACAACACAAGAAAACTACAGAACAATGCCTCCAATGAAGATAGAACATTTAACAAAAATCAGGAAACTGAGACATGACAAAGTGCAAAAAAAGAGACAAGAAGACAAAATATAGAGAAAAAGAAAACCAGCTGAAAGATAAAACTACAAAAAGATGAATCAGATAAGAAATTGAAAAATAATTTAGCAAAATATTTTAACATCTACAATCTAAAAGTAATACACAACAAAATGTATCCACACAAAAATCTACATAAGAAAATATGTCAATGATGTGAAAACAAAACAGAGTTCTTTCATATCTCCTAAGAAAAAGACAAGGGAATGTCATTGTATCAGAAATACATATGCACACATATACAGTATAAAGAGAAAAGGATAAAATAAAAATAACGAATGTAAGAGAAAATAAAATAGAAGCAATAAAAAAGGATGTAGTAGAAGAAACGCTTCCTGAAGAAAGATATGCTTTGTATATATGACTCACTTAATAAGTACTAGGCAAAACTGTTTTTTAAAAAATCTAGTTGTGCCGGGCTTGGTGGCTCAGCCTGTAATCCCGCGCCTTTGGGAGGCTGAGGTGAGTGAATTGCCTGAGCCCGCGGGTTTGCGACCAGCCTGGGCAACTTGGTGATACCTCATCTCTACAATTAAAAAAAAAATAGCCAGGTGTGGTAGCGCGTGCCTGTAGTTCCAGCTACTTGGAAGGCTGAGGTGGAAGGATCACCAGAGCACAGCAGGGCGAGGCTG
>NW_007141955.1:0-750 GCF_000164805.1 Carlito syrichta | reverse complement strand
CCATTCTGACTGGGAGTTAGGTGGTATCTCAGTATGGTTTTGATTTGCAACTCTCTGATGATTAGTGAGGTTGAACATTTCTTCATGTGTCTGTTGGCTGCTTGGATGTCTTCCTTTGTGAAGTGTCTGTTCATATATTTTGGCTATTTTATAATGGAGCTGTTTGTTTTTTTTCTTTTCAGCACATTGGAGTTCCTTGTAGATCCAAGATGTTAAGCCTTTGTCAGACCTGGACTTGGCAAATACTTTTTCCCAGTCTGTAGCCTGTCTCCCTGCTCTCTTGATGGTTTCTTTGACTTTGCAGAAGCTTGTCAGTTTAATGAGGTCCCACTTGTCTATCTTATCTCTTATGGCCTGTGGGTTTCGGGTTTTTTGTTCAGGAATTGGATGCCAGTTCCGATTTCCATGAGGATATGTCCTTCATTTTCTAAGGTTCTTATGGTTTGAGGTTTTACATTTAGGTCTCTGATCCATTTGGAGTTAATTTTTGTGTATGGGGATAGATAGGGGTCCTGTTTCAATCTTCTGCATGTGGTCAGCCAGTTTTCCCAGAACCATTTACTGAATAGGTTCTCCTCTCCCCGGTGGTAGGTGGTGGAGGGTTTGTCAAAGATGAGTTGGTTGAGAAATTGAGGTTTTGCTTCTGGAATCTCAATTCTAATCCATTGATCTATATGCCTGTTCCTGTACCAATACCAAGCTGTTTTGATGATTGTAGCTTTATAGTAAAGTTTGAAGTCTCGCAATGTG
>NW_007141954.1:0-843 GCF_000164805.1 Carlito syrichta | reverse complement strand
TTTTTCCCAGTCTGTAGCCTGTCTCCCTGCTCTCTTGATGGTTTCTTTGACTTTGCGGAAGCTTGTCAGTTTAATGAGGTCCCACTTGTCTATCTTATCTCTTATGGCCTGTGGGTTTCAGGTTTTTTGTTCAGGAATTGGACGCCAGTTCCGATTTCCATGAGGGTATGTCCTTCATTTTCTAAGGTTCTTATGGTTTGAGGTTTTACATTTAGGTCTCTGATCCATTTGGAGTTAATTTTTGTGTATGGGGATAGATAGGGGTCCTGTTTCAATCTTCTGCATGTGATCAGCCAGTTTTCCCAGAACCATTTACTGAATAGGTTCTCCTCTCCCCAGTGGTAGGTGGTGGAGGGTTTGTCAAAGATGAGTTGGTTGAGAAATTGAGGTTTTGCTTCTGGAATCTCAATTCTATTCCATTGATCTATATGCCTGTTCCTGTACCAATACCAAGCTGTTTTGATGATTGTAGCTTTATAGTAAAGTTTGAAGTCTGGCAATGTGATACCACCTGCTTTGTTTTTTCTTCCTGAGGATTGTTCTGGCTAGTCTTGGTCATTTGTGTTTCCATATTAATTCCTGTGTTGTTTTTTCTAGGTCTGAGAAGAATTTTGCTGGTAATTTGATGGGTATTACATTGAATCTGTAGATTGCCTTAGGTAAGATGGACATCTTCAGTTTGATTCTTCCAACCCATGAGCATGGGATATTTTTCCACTTGTTTGTGTCATAAGTTATCTCTCTTTGCAGATGACATGATTGTATACCTTGAAAACGCAAGAGAATCTGTCAAAAAACTCTTTACACCGATAAAGGCCTTTCACAAAGTCTCAGGATATAAAA
>NW_007141953.1:0-1015 GCF_000164805.1 Carlito syrichta | reverse complement strand
TCACTGAGGTTCCCGGATGTGTCTTTACTTGCTGGTTCAGTATGGTCGTTGGTCTTGCCTCACAAAGCACTGGGATGACAAGGCTGAGCCCCTGAGCGTGGGTTCCATCCTTCATCGAAAACGAATCAGAAGGCCTGGTGTGGCAGCCCACGCCTGCAATCCCACTGCTCTGGGAGGCTGAGGCGGGAGGATAGTTGGTGCCCAGAAGCCCAAGGCCCACCCTGACCACACAGGGAGACTCTATCCCTGCATCCATCCCACCAAGGTGTCTGGGAACAAGGTGCCTGTCATCCTGGCCACTCTGGAGCCTGAGAGCTTTGGGAACTCCCACACCAAAGTGGGGACAGGCATTGGGAGCCGTTGGGGCTGGAAGGTGCCGAGCTTGCGAGACATACACATGTGGGGGGAAGGACTGAGGGCAGAAGTTTACAGGGGAATGGATTTCTTTCTTTCTTTCTTTCTTTCTTTCTTTCTTTCTTTCTTTCTTTCTTTCTTTTCTTTCCTCACTAGGTTGCCCAGGTTGCTCTCAAACTACCCAACTCTGGCCATCCTCTCAGCTGGGACCTCCCAAACTGCTGCGATCACAGGTTTTCCATTTGGTAGACATCCTGCTCTTCCTGCTTTGTCTTGAACTCTGGGCTGGAGGCAATCCTCCTGCTGACGCCTGTCCTCACTCAGGGTTTTCGAGGTTTTGCTTGGGGTCAAGGTGGGGGCTTGCTATGGTGTCCAGCCTGGTCTTGAGCTCCTGGGCTATGGCCATCTTTCCATCTCAGACTCCCTGAGTACCGAGGAGACAGGAATGAGTCATCCTGCAGCCCTGGTACCCCAAAGTTTTAAGATTCACGACCTCCCTTATTTCAGGGCAGCCCCTGGGAGGAGCGAGTGGATCCACCCTGGGGATTGAGGTAGGTGGTGGGTTGTGCACCCTGGTGGAGACACATCCGTGAGTCTGGCCCTCCCCTGGTGGAGGGTTTGGTGGGTGAAACCAGCAGCACTCTCTAGAGTCCTGGGTCAT
>NW_007141952.1:0-705 GCF_000164805.1 Carlito syrichta | reverse complement strand
GGCAATCCTCCTGCTGACGCTGCTCTCACTCAGGGTTTTCGGGGTTTTGCTTGGGGTCAAGGTGGGGGATTGCTATGGTGTCAGCCTGGTCTCGAGCTCCTGGGCTATGGCCATCTTTCCATCTCAGACTCCCTGAGTACCGAGGAGACAGGAATGAGTCATCCTGCAGCCCTGGTACCCCAAAGTTTTAAGATTCACGACCTCCCTTATCTCAGGGCAGCCCCTGGGAGGAGCGAGTGGATCCACCCTGGGGATTGAGGTAGGTAGTGGGGTGTGCACCCTGGTGGAGACACATCCGTGAGTCTGGCCCTCCCCTGGTGGAGGGTTTGGTGGGTGAAACCAGCAGCACTCTCCAGAGTCCTGGGTCATTGGAAAGAAGCGGGCCTTATGGTGGGGAGCTGAGATGGGTGTGGAAGCTGGGTGCTGCGGCTCATGCCTGTCATTCCAGCGATCTGGGAGGCTGAGGTGAGAAGATGGCCTTAGCCCCCGGGTTCGAGACCACCCCAGCCACTTTGACGAGACCTCATCTCTACAAGAAACCAAAAAACGAGTGGAGCATTGTGGTCCATGCCTGTCGTTCTGGTCACTTGAGAGGAAATGGTGGGAGGTCTCCAGAGGCCAGTCAGTGGAGGCTTCATTGACTGAGAGCATGTCACTGCACTCCAGCCTGGGCAACAGAGTGGGACTCTGACTCAGAATAATACC
>NW_007141951.1:0-666 GCF_000164805.1 Carlito syrichta | reverse complement strand
TGTATCACAGATTCCTATTCTTCTTTACCGAGGGGCCGTGTAATGTATTGTATATAAGAACTCCCTTTTCCCAGAATTTCTGTTTGGAAACCCTGATTCTGGTTTTGCCATTGGCAAGATGTCATGTAGATATTGTGATGGAGTAACCGTGTAAAAGATGTTTCTTAGTACTTCTTAGCTAGAGATCATGTAGATTCTGCATATGCGGACTGCTATTACCTATGTTCCAGCTTCTAAACCCTGATTCTTGTTTGGCCCAGAGCAGATGGCCGGTTGATTTTAAGGAATGAAGACTGCTATAACCCCGATTCTTTTTCTTCCTTGGCAAGAGGCTGTGTATTTTCCTGTATATTAGGACTCTCTTCAGATACATCCTACTTCGAAAATCTGATTCGTTTTAGAACATTCCAAGAAGCTCTGAAGATTTTTAGAATTGAGGACTCGTGTAAACCAGATTCCTTATTCTTTCCAGGCAAAAGGTCATGTAGTAGCCTGTAAATAAGGACTCTATTTTCAGATTCATGTTCGAAAACACCATGATTTATGTTTAGCCCATAGCAAGATGACCTTCAGCTTTTTTGGGATTGAGGACCCGAGTAACACAGATTCCTTATTCTTACTTAGTAATAGGCAGTGAAATTTCCTTTATGTGAGGACTCCCATTAC
>NW_007141950.1:0-714 GCF_000164805.1 Carlito syrichta | reverse complement strand
GTGCCCTTGAAGGCTTGGAGAAGCCATGCTAGCTCGGGAGAACTAGAGGGTGAGGAATTGACTCAGGGTTGCTGAGAGGCATCACAGAATAGCTCGTAGAAGAATTGAGGCCTGGAAGCATGGGTGTGCAGGTTGGCCCCATCCCTCTTTCCTTCAGCAAGAGCTGCCAGCATTTCAGGCCAAGGAGCTCGGAGGGGTGATCTCCAAGGCTCCAAGACTACTGATAGGAGTGCTGATGGGAGTGCCTTATGGGAGTGCCCTTTGGGTTTTGTATTTAGCCTAAGGCATTCAGGATCATTCCAAACCCAGTTATCACCAATACATGAGTTGTGTGTCTTAATAATAGGGGATCCGCTATCCTGTCTATGAAGGGTGGCATTCTCAGGTTGTGTAAAACATGCTTACTTGGGACAGAAGCAGAATCTTAGAGAGCTAATGAATAGGATTCTTGCATTCTCCCATTAGGTAACATTCCCTTTAGAGATACTCAAGGAGTGTGTTTAAGGTGAGGCAGGAACTAAGACTCCTTTGGGATACAGGCTCAGAAGTGATTGTTAGTAGAATTAAATCAGAGTTTAAGTTTGTATTTTTTTTCTTTTCAAAACCATTTTGTATAATTACAGTATCAGGTTTTTTTGTTTGTTTTTGCCTTGGGAGGTAGCTGCTGGTGTCAGTGCAGACTAAATGCAAGTTTCCCAATTAAGTGCAGGACTG
>NW_007141949.1:0-798 GCF_000164805.1 Carlito syrichta | reverse complement strand
TTTAAACATGTGAGTATAATTCAGGATTAGGTTTAAAAGTGAGCATCATACAGATAAAGTTTGGGACTCCCTTTGGTCCTTACTTTGCCTGGGTTTGAGATCAGGTACCCTTATCGATGTTGTGTTCTCTACCCCTCACCTAAGCCATATCCCACTATGGTCAATGCCTTTCTTATAGTATGATGGTAAACGTTCAGGGTCCAGTTATCAGTGTGAACATGTGGTACTCTGTTATTTGCTTCTTTGATACATAACTGAGTAATATTGATTCTAAATCTATCCAAGTTGCTGCAAAGTCAATGTCTGTCCTTCTTTATGACTGCAATATTCCATTGTTTATATGTACCACATTGTTTTTATCCAGTCCAATTTTGATAGGAAACATGCTAGGTTCCATTCATTTTTTTTTTCTTTTTTACTATTGTGAATAGTGCTGCAATAAATATGCATGTGCGGTTATCTTTTTTGTATAATGACTTGTGTTCCTCCAGGTATATTTCCAGTAGGGGGATTGCTGGGTCATATGAAAGATTGATTTCTAGTTCTTTTAAAAATTGCCACACTGTTTTCCATAGAGGTTGAACTAGTTTGCATTCCCACCAGTAATGTAGAAGCATTCCCTTTTTTCCGCATCCTGCCAGAATCTGTTATTGTTTGTTTTATTAATGATGGTAATTATTACTGGGATTAGATGGTATCCCAACGTGGCTATGATTTGCATTTCTCTGATGATTAATGAGCCTGAGAACTTTTTCATGTGTCTGTTGACTGTCTATATATCTTCTTTGAGAAGTCTTT
>NW_007141948.1:0-654 GCF_000164805.1 Carlito syrichta | reverse complement strand
AAGAAAGATTCCCTAAAGAATACTGATAGCTACACAGAGACAGGCCAAAAAAATCAAGAAACAGTATAAGTCAGAAGGTAAACACCAAACGTAATCTAGACCAACAGTTTCAATGATAAAATCATAAGTCAAAATAAACGATCAGACTAGAGTCACTTCTGTGATCTCCGATTCCAGCCTCTCCCTTTTGTTTTCCGTTGCAGCATAGGGGTGGGGCTTTGTCTCCTGTTTCACACTGTTGCCTTAGGAGCTGAGGTAAAGTTTGTTGCTAGGTGGGCAGGGCAATGGAAGTCTCTGCCTGGAGAATGGCGAGGCAGTTTAAGCAGATCTGTTTTTCTCCGCTTGTCTGGGTCCTCTGGCTTGGGGTCTCACGCTGAGTGCCTCAGCCAGGGTGGACCCAGAGTTCCAGAGCTCCAAAGTTCCAAAGGGCAGGCTGTAAATGGCGAGAGTGGTGCTGGGACCCTACAGAGTACTTCAGCCAGTAATGGAACCGGTGTCTCTGAGGGGCGGGTGCTCAGAGCCTCCCTGTGCGACCGGTGGTGCCGGGTGCCGGGCCGGGGAGAGAGCTGGAGGGAGCAGGGACCCAAAACTTCCCCACACGCTGCAATACCTGGCCTTAGGAAATGAGGTAAAGTTTGTTGATAGTGGGCAGGG
>NW_007141947.1:679531-722835 GCF_000164805.1 Carlito syrichta | reverse complement strand
CAAAAAAAAAAAAAAAAAAAAGAGGGCCTGAAAGACCATTTACCTTTGCTTTATCATCACTTTGTTTGGGAGATTTAGGCTACAGAGTCCATTTTTGTAAATGTATTGCTGAGTAATGGGGTTTAACACAACAGCATATGTGTGTGTGTGTGTGTGTGTGTGTGTGTGTGTGTGTGTGTGTGTGTAAGTGTATTTATCTATACATTGTGGAATAGTAATATCGATTATTGAGTAACTCTGATTTCCCATACGTTTTGCTGAACAGTTTCATATTTATTATATAATTATAATGACCACAGCAATATATTTTATCCCTGTTTCCATAGAAGAACCCGAGGTTCAGAAGAACTAAATAATTTGCCCACGAATAGTAAGTGGTAGGCGAGGATTCTAATCAAATGTTGCATCCAAAAATGGTTTTAGCAGGATGTGGTGGCTCATTCCTGTAGATACCAGCACTTTGGGAAGTAGAGGCAGAATTGCCTTAGCCCAAGAGTTCAAGAGCAGCCTGGATAACACAGGGAGACTGTGTCTCTACAAATAAATAAAAAAAGAGTTAGTTGGGTGTGGTGTTGCATGCCTGTATTCCTAGCTACTTGGGAGGCCGAGGCAGAAGGATCACCTGAGCCCCGTAGATCAAGGTTAAGGTGAGCTGTGTTTATGCCACTGCACTCCAGCCTGGGGGGCAGAGTGAGATTCTGACTTAAAAAAAAAGTTTTATACAAATGTGTGTTCATGGGGCATTCCTGATGGAGCAGGGTAATGTAATTGTATATAGCTAGATGATGAACAGGGATCCTCAGTGCCACCGTAAAGATGGCTTCCAGCCTAGCAACCTCTTCATCTTCAAACTGTGGAATATGTGGTGAAAGTGTTTCCACAGAGATGGTTTGTTTTCTCTGTCTGAAGTTTCCACAGAGTTCTCCAGTGGAATTTCTTTCCTCTGAGAAAGACCAGAGAGGTGGGTAGCATTCAGTGAAGCCACTGGAGACAAGCTGTAGCTCTTGATAATAAACGTGTGCAAGACTGGCTATATATAGTCAGGAGCATCAGGTGATGGGTGTTGTGCTGAAACCAGTTCCCCTAGATGAGAATCACCATGAAAGCAAGTTCTGAAATTAAGAGGATCCATTGGGACAGGAATAAAATGGAGGGGTGTGTGTATGTGTGTGTGTGTGTGTACTATAAATATATGCATCACCAATAGAGCCAATATAGCCTTTCAATAGATGGCTATAATTTGATTTGATGACCTGAGTTGGTTATGCAGATGAAAGCCAAAACTCTCTGGGGCTGTGACATGCATCATCCCTTTTTAGGATTTCCTGTAGCAGGAAATGTTGCATTTATAAGCAAGATACAACAATTTCTGTACTCGTATTCACAAAACTCAAATATTAGAACGATGACATAATAAAATAACTAAGGGATTTATGTGAATTACCTCATTTAATCCTCACAGCAATGATTTCAGATGGAGAAACTGATGCTTAGCAAAAGTAAGTAACAAGGCCAATGTCACAAAACTGATTGGGGGTGAGGGGAGCAGGTATTTTAATAGAACTTGCAGTCAATACTAGGTTCGGTTCCTAGATTTTTTTTTTTTTTTGAGTTGGAGTCTCACTCTGTCACCCAGACTGGAGTGCAGTGGCCGCTCCTGGCCACCGCAGCCTTGACCTGCTGGGCTCCGGCGATCTTTCCACCTCAGCCTTCCGAGTAGCCGGAATTACAGGCATGTGCTACCACGCCTGGCTGATTTTTTTTATTTATTGTAGAGATGAGGTCTCGCTGCCCAGGTGGGTCTCGAACCCACGGGCTCAGGCAATCCACTCACCTCAGCTTCCCAAAGGCACGGGATTATAGGCTGAGCCACCGAGCCCGACCCTAGTTGTTTTTGAAGAAAGTCAGAAATTAAATAGATAGAGGCTTAAATCTATCCCTATCTGCATTTGTAATATATTTTAGTTATATGCAATTAGGACCATAATGATATACTTAATAGATAGAGCTTGTTCTGTGTTCATTGATTCATTCACTGACCCATGCAATGCTATTGAGTGCACACAATGAGGCAAAGTCTATGCCGAGTACTAAAAAGGTAAGCAAAATATAGTTCCTTGAGAGAGGCTGGAAAATCTTATCATAAATGGCAAACACAGGGTATATGGAAACCAAAAAAAGGGTGCCTCACTCAGGTTTAGAGGTTCAAGATAGCAGTATGGAGCATGTAAGAGAAGCCAGAAAGGTGTGGTAAATGATAAGGAGGGGTTAGCTAGACTATGGCTAGGAAATGTGCAAGGGTAGAGTAGGGTAACAATTCAAATATCTAATTACTGGATTCCTTAAACATTTTTTGTAGCCATAGAGTCTTGCTATGTTGCACAGGCTGGTCTCAAACTCCTGGGATGAAGTGATCCTCCAGTCTTGGCCTTTCAAAGTGCTAGGATTACAGGCATGAATCACAGTGCCTGGCCCTGGGCTTTTTACTAAGAGTTCTAACAAGCATTCCTTTTTCAACCTCTCTCCAAGTATGGAACAACTTAACAGAAGTTCCCCAGAGGATTAAAGATAGTTGACACTCCCAGCATTGTGGAGTTCAAGCAACTACTCAGAAAACTCTCATTCCTGTTAATATTTCATTTTCGATAACACATTCATCCCAGGAGTATTTCTAGTGGATCATTTCTTTCACACTGTAGTTTCCTTTTTCTGAGAAAAATCCTTTGTCTTATTAAAAATGACCAGTATGGGAATGTAAAATAGTGTAGCCACACTGGAAAACAGTTTGGGAGTTTCTTAAAAAGTTACACATAAAAAGAAAGTTGAAACAAAGCAAAAAAATAAATGAAACATAAATTTAGGACATGACCCACCGATACAATTTCCGGGCATCCATTCAAAAGAAATGAAAGCCTATGTCTACATGAAGACTAGGACATAAATGTTCATAGCAGCATTATTCATAATGGTCAAAAACTGGAAACAACCCAAATATCCATCTACTAGTAAATGAATAAACAAAATGAACTACATCCATAAATGCAATGTCATTTAGCAATAAAAAAGGAACAAAATCCTGTTACATGCTACAACATGGATGCATCTCAAAAATGTGTGCTGAGTCAAATAATCCAGATGCAAACACTTTTTGTATGATCTCATTTATATGAAATGCCATAAAAAGCAGAACTTTAGAGACAGAAGATTAGGAGTTACTGGGAGTCGGGATGAGAAACATAATTGCAAACTGACGTGAAAGGTTTCTTTGGGGTGATGAAAATGTTCTAAAATTGGATTATGGTGATAGTTGCACCACTCTGAAATTTACTAAAAATCACTGAATTGTGCGCTTAAATGAATTTTATGGTACTATGTGTACATTAAACCTTTAAAAACATTTAAAAATGATCACTAGCCTACTAAAACTTTCATTTAGGTTAGTGAGAGTGAACCTCTGAAATGTTTTAAACAGTAACACTCTAATAGTCATTTTGGCTTTACACGCTTTTAAACATAACTTTCAAAGCTGTTTTATTCTTTGGCTTAGGAGAGAAAAGAACACAAGATTTTAAGATGGCTCAGGGGTTTAGTAAGTCATTGAAGCTGAAACTTTCCACCATGTTGGGTGAAATCAAAAGATCTGTGAACTGCAGATGTTTTCCAGCAGATCTGGACTTCTTGTCTGCATTTTGAATTCTGTAGGACTTTTGGGGCATGTGACAGAGTGGTTTGTGCTGACAGCCTTTTTCTATAATAGTGCTCTATCCAAGGCTGGCCCTGGAAGTAAATGGTGTTGCTCAACTAACAACTATAAATTAGCCAAGACAAGACTGTATTTTTTTTTTTTTTTTTGGTAATATATCAAATGAGCATTTCACATCATTTTGTGTCTTTCTCGAAGAGCTTTGGACCAGAAGTTATGGGAGGCAGTCAAAGGAATCTAATTTGCTTGAATTCCAGTTCTTTGTATTAAGCCAACTTTTCTTGGATAAGGACTGAAAAGTCAGTAGAGAAATTTAAGTCTGGGAGAGGGATTTATAAAATCAGCACAAATCATTCTTAAGAATCCAGTCAGGCATCATGTTAAATTTTGGACTTGAACTTTCACCTTCTTTCAGCTTCAGGAGAGCTGGGTCCCTTGTTCTGTGCTTACAGAGTCATTGAGAACAGTCGCTTGTCTCAGACTTGTGTTTGAGTTCTGATTCTTTTACCTCTTACTATCAATGCAAATTTCAATAAGTAACTGATTTTTTTAAAAGATGGAATCTTGCTATGTTGCCCAGGAAGGAGTGTAGTGACTATTTACAGACTTAATTATTACATGCTATAGCCCAAAATCCCTGGACTCCAGTGATCCTCCTGCCTTAGCCTGTCGAGTAACTGGGACTACAAATGTGCATTACTATGCCTGGCTGACTCTTTTAAACCCTCAGTTTTTCTGTCAGTAAAACAGGGATAAGAATTGTATCTGCTCCAGAGGATTATAGTGAAGGATTACCAAAAAAAAAAAAATCCATATATAGAGCTTGGTCCAAATTAGATTTCCTAAAACATAGGCTGTTAGTAAAAGTAGTTGTGTGACATATTGTAGAATCTTCTACCAGAGATAAGAACACTGTTTTTGCAATTACAGGTAAAAATAGCTAGAATGTGTTAGGATGTGAACCTTTGAGGAAGGACATCGTTGGGCTGTATGTCCTCAGCATGAAGCACAGTGTTGGGTGCACAGTTGTTACTCTGAGAATATTCCTCGTTGAACTGAATGGTGCCCCATTGTGCAAATGAGAGAAACAAGCTCAGAGAATTTTTTTCAGGTTGTGTAGGTAGGTAGTGGCAGAGCTATGATGGAATCCAGTATTCCTGGCTCTTCATAAGGGTTATTTGACTCACTTAGCACCACAGAGTGGGAATTGTACGGGAAAAAGCTAGGAATAGATTTATAATATATTGGCCAGAATGCAGCTCAGGGAGGTACTTGGGTTTTTAGCTGGACATCATGGTTGGTTGTTCAAATCCCTGTCTGCTTAGCCCCTTTTGTACTCTATATCCTGCTTTTCACTGTGCCTATCCAGCACTACCCAGGAAAGCCTTAACTCTACATCAGTGTTGAATTTGTATTTCCTATTCTAACCCCTAGACTTTGGAGCTGTGTGGCAGAAAACCACGTGACTGGCCAGGATGTCATCGTTACCAACTTATGGAACCTAGAACTAAGGAGGTGTCTGGGATATAGTAGGCACTTGGTGTATCTTTATTGAGAAAGTATGTGAGCGAATGAATGAATGAACTGGTCTTAGTCCCAATACAAATATAGGAATGATTCTTTGGTCAACTCTTCTTCTACCCTCATAGTCCTTGAAGGAAATATAAAAACAGCTGTGGGTCCATTTTCTGGAGTTTAAATCTTAGCTCCATCATCTTCCTCCAGGATGCTCTTGGACAATGTACTTCATCTCTCTGTGGCTTCGTGTTCTCATCTGGAGAATGGGCATGATAAGAGTATTTACTTCATTGGGCTAGTGGGAAGATTATTTGAATACATGTTAAGTGCTTAGCACATTGCCTGATACATCAATGGGTGTTAGCCTATTATCATTACTGCTCCTACAACCAGCTCTCAAACTTGGAAAGAAGATGGTGCTCTGGAGTTGGAGAGAATTGGAACCCTCACTTGTGAATGATCTCACATTCTTACCTCCCTTTCTCAGGTTTCAAACTGGGGAGACACATGGTTCAATGTGTATTTTAGCGCGATTACAACTTCAAGAGAGTGACTTCAGGATAAGCTAGAGTGCAGGATTAGAGAAATTGAGAGGGGGAATAAAATGTGAGGGTCATTTAGCATAATACCTCTCACCAGACAGCTGGGGAAACAGACCCATAGGTAAAGTGACTACTGGGTTGATCCCAGGGCCCAGGCATATTGATTCCCAGCTCCCGATATTTCGCATGCTGTCATCTGTAAGCACACAGACAATAATTTGTTATTTGCTTTAATCTGCTCCGATGCTATTAAATCTGTGCCGTCTCTCTCATTTATGCCTAGTAGGAAAGAGTGTGTTATGTAGTCCTGCCCTCTGCTGGAAAGAGAAGAAATCAGCAAAGAGAAGAGGAGAAATCCACCAATAAAGCATGCCAGATGTCACACTGAAAGATTATCTCCGTAAGGAAATAATAATAATAATCTCAAGGATTTGGGTACCTTGGGATGTGTGTGAGGAGTTTTCTGGAAATCTAGTACCAGGATGGAAAGCATAGTCTTTTATTGAGAGAGCAGGGGCCGAACAGTGGGAAATGTTAGTGTTTCTCTCGAGAGGAATATTGGAAACACCATTACTACAGCCACTTTGGTTAGTCACCATGCTCCTACAAGGTCTCAAACTCTTAGAATATTGCTAAGAGCAGTTTTACAGCACTTCATCTCTCTAGTTTGTAAGTCTGTATATGCTTAGAAATTGGTTTATAAAGTTCCAGTAGAGTACATACAAAGATTCACTCTTTGGACAACAAAAATGTGCTAAGGATAGTCAGTCTTTTAAAAGATGATCAAGTTAGGCTGGGAATGAATGTGACTCTGAGAGTCCCCATTATTATGTCAAAGAAGAAGGTAACAGCTTCACAATGAAGCCTGTAATTCTCCATCCTAGCATTTATCTTGCTTATCGAGTACTTTTTTTTTTGAGTTGGAGTCTCACTCTGTCACCCAGGCTGGAGTGCGGTGGCACACTCATGGCCTCCACAGCCTCAACCTGTTAGGCTCAGACTATCCTTCTGCCTCAGCCTTCCAAGTAGCTGGAACCACAGGCATGCACCACCACACTCAGATAATTTTAAAAAATTTATTGTAGAGACAAGATCTTGCCAAGTTACCCAGGTTGGTTTTGAACCCCTGGGCTCAGGCAATCCTCTTGCCTCTGTCTCCCAAAGTGCTGGAATTACAGGTGTGAACCACCATGCCCGGTTCCTTAGACTTTCTCACAGGGCTACAAACTCCATGAGACCAGGGGCCATGTTTACTTATTTGCTGGCACATCCCCAGAATCTAGTAACAGTATCTGGTATACATGAGATGCTCAATAATTTGTTACTACCTAATTGAAAATTCTGTTGACTGTCTCTAAAGTCATGTTGATAGTTTATTGGTGAAAAGTTCCTTTAAGTTTTGAATACATACCTGCAGGGTGGGTCATTGTGTTGCAACTGTTTAGTCTTCTAGACTGTTTGTGACCACAGTCCAATAAATTTATAGAACCGAACATATGCATTGATATTAACATTACGAGGGTAGGACTCACCACTTCCTTAAAGGTATGATGGTAAGCGACAAAGCTTTGTTTGATTATTTACCAACACAATATGTGGGCTTTTTACTAACTAGACTTTGAGTTTGGGTCTGACACTTACTGGCTTAGAGAATTTGGGCAAATTATTTAGTGACATCAAATTTCTGTTTCTGCATGGCGATATAAATAATACCTAGTCCACAGTTTTGTTCTGAAGAATAAATGAATTAATATATTTAATTTCCCGGGGCACGGGCGATTTATAGAGAACGCGCTATCAGTTGTGCGTGTGGCAACAAGAGCAAGCGGAACGACTCCTCCTTGCTGTTGGGTAAGCGACTCTCTGAAGACTCAAGCCGCCACCACCTGCTGCTGAAGTGGGCGAGCATGTGGAACTACACGAGCCGGGGACACGGCGATGGTGCACAGGGACAATGCGCTGCCCGAGGGGGCGGCGGAGGCAGCAGAAAAGGAGAGTCCGCTGGTGTTTCTGTGCTCCAGTGGCCGGTGGGCAACTCGCTGAGCTGGGTGACCTGCCAAGAGGACACCAACTGCATCCTGCTGCGCAGTGTTTCCTGTCATGTTTCCGTGGATGAGAGACATCCTTTTTTCCTGTTTTTTAAAAAAACTTTATTTCACCTTTAATACTTAGAATAATTTTTAGTATAAATGATAAGAAAATTCTAGAGGTTTTTCTACCCACAGTGTGGTTGAATCTTCTCTGAGAATGAATGCATAAAGCTCCTGGGAAAACTGCTTAATACAGTATTTGTTAGAACTATTTGAAAACTTGCACAAGAGCAGAGTAGCTTATATGTATAGTAGGATTCCACTTTATCCTGTTTATTTACTACTATATGCTTTAAACATCTAAAAGAATACTTATTGAAGAGTAGCAGTCATCTCTGAGTGAGGGTGAGATTCTGGAGAATTTTTGGTTTTCTTTTTTTGCTTAAACTAAAATGGAAGTGACTATTATAAATTTATTTCCTGTTTAGGTTGTGGTAAATAGACTAGTTAGGTGTTTTCTATAATATAAGACTTTTAAAATGAGAATGTATTATTTTTATAGTCAATAAGATAATAAAGATTGAAAAAATAAAATATATTTAATTTACTTGGTTCCAAGATTAATACATGGAAAATGCTCAGCAAATACTATTATCAGAAAAAGAAGGAGGAGGAGGAAAGGCTATAGGGAGGAAGAAAAAGAACTAGTTAGGGAGGTTGTTTCAGAGGCAAATCATGATTTTTGTAATCCTTATTATATGCCTAGCTACTAGGCATATCGGTTATTAAATCTCATTAATACAATTAGTGTTACTTTTATATAGATAAATCAAATTTTAGGTTTAAATTCCAAGATTATCTAGTTGGAGAAATTACTTTTAAAAATAGCAGTTCATTTTTTTTGTTTAAAAAAAGAAATGCATTTGCATCATGAAGCACCAAAACAAAAAAAGCACCAAAAATAAAAAATTTACCATTAACTCCATCACTCAAAGTTAACTATTTTATAACCTTCATGACTTTTTATATTTTATAAAATTCTTCTCATTAAAATAATTCTGCTTAGTAACTTGCTTTTCTCACTTATTATGACTTCTCCCATGACATCTGAAATAAAGTTTTAGAAGAATCTTTTTTTTTTTTTTGAGTTGCAGTCTCCCTCTGTCACCCAGACTGGAGTGCAGTGGCTGCTCCCGGCCACCGCAGCCTCGACCCACTGGGCCCCAGCGATCCTTCCGCCTCAGCCTTCCAAGTAGCTGGAACTACAGGCGCGCGCTACAGGCTGAATAGTGGCTGCATGTATGGACCACCTTAATAGAGTTAACCAGAACATGGTTGTAGGACATTAGATGGTCCCAGAATGCACTCTATGATGATTCTTGTTGTATGGAACCCTTAATGATGAAATCTTTGGATGAATTCTTAATACTTTCAATTGGGAGGACTGTGTAGCAGCAGAGTTACCAGGCAAAAAGGTATCTATGAAGATGATTTTCTCAACAACAAACATCGTTTAATTATCAGAGGTCACAAATATACACTGAATCTCAAAAACGGCAAAAAAAAAAAAAAGGGAAAATTCTATGTCTAAACTCCAAATTCTAGGCTTCCTTAACCTTTTTGACGCTTTCTTTTGGTCAATTCATCCCAGATCCTTGTTATTCATTCTTCACTCTTTTTAGGGATTCCTAAGTGACAGTTTCCCTGCTCCCTCCTTGGAAAGTAGCAGCAATTCTGAGCCATGATCCTGGTGGTGTGCAGGCAGATGTTTAACAACTATCTCTAGAGAAGTAAGGGAAATTCTGATTTTTGTGACATTTTGCCAGTTTCTATGGTGTAAACTCTCCCAGAATGGCCAATTTCAAACTACCAGCACAATAGCCTTGAAGATGGAGTTAGGAAGAGAAAGTACCCAATTGGCTCTCAATAGCTAAAATGAGCCAGATCTAGCATGCCACCTTGTGTACCAATGGGTAGCCAACATAGCCACTGACTTGCCCTTCCTTCACCTTGGGGGCAGGCCAAGAGGTGAGTCAGTCTCCTCACCTCCTTTTACCTTAGGTAGCCCCGTAGAGCCTTGAGAAGAACCAGGTATGATTTCAGGTGCAAGAAAAGTACATCTCCACCCCCTTCCCCGCCACCAAATCTTTTCCTAGTTGGGGAGACTATGCTTCAAAAAGGTATACATGCTTCCTTTTCATGATTATTGGTAAATGCTTTAACATGCAAACATCTGTTTGTGGGAATGATACTGAAATATGCTTAAACTAAAATGGAAGTGACCATTATAAATTTATTTCCTGTTTAGGTTGTGGCAAATAGACTAGTTAGGTGTCAGATACCAGAAATGTTCTTTTGCATTAATACTTTATTTTACAAATTAAAAAATTATAACAAAACAGATCCTTTAGCATGTTCAGTTACATTTCAATCCTTTATTTTTATTTTTTAATGCATATTTTTTGAGCATCCCTGCATGTATTGAGGAAGCCCCCCTCCCCCCCAAAAAACCCAGATTATCTTCTGGAGGGTGGGCCCCTTGTAGTACACTTGGAATTTCTTCCTCTGGATCAAATGATCAACCAAAGTTTTTGTTTGGAAATTTTTAGAAGGTTGCATCACGATTTGCAAAAGAAACACCCCAAGTTGTGGCAAGCAGGTGACTGGCTCTTCCATCATGACAATTTGTCTACCCATACCGCACTGACTGTTCAGCAACTTTTTTTAAAAAACCAAAAACGATAAACCCTATGCCCTACCCTCCCTATTCACCTGATCTCACCCTGAGTGACTATTTTGTTTGTTTGCTTCCCTGGTTGAAAAAAGTTCTCACAGGGAAACATTTTGCTGATGTGGAAAAGATGAAACAGAAAACAGCAGAAGCACTAAAAGGTCTAAAAATTGACAAGTTCAAAATTGTTTTGAGCCATTAATAAAGTGTCTGGATAGGTATATTGCATCAAATGGAGAGTACTTTGAAGGTGACTGAAGTTTAAACACATAGGAATAAATACACATTTTTTATAAATAAGTTCCAGTTTGGGGGGCTCTCCCTTCATATAAGAGTTCTGTTGTGTGCAGGAGTGGATACAAAGCTGACCAATGTGAAGTGTACAATTCTGAGTGCCAAGAACTGGGTTAAAATTTTTACGTCTCATCTGTGTGCTTTAGTCTTCATCATGAGTCTGTATGAAAGACTATTTTTATCCCTATTCTTAAAAAGGAAACAGATATTTAGGATCAAACTCATCTCATTGATTCCTAACTGCAGGTCTTTCTTCTGTGCCACTTTGTATTAGTCTGCCCCATAACAAAATCCTATACACCGGGGGGTCTTACACGATAGAGATTAATTTTCTCATAATTCTGGAGGCTAAAAGTCCCAAATTAAGGTCCAGCATGGCTGTGTTCTGGTGAAAGCTCTCTTCCTGGATTGTAGATGACTGCCTTCTTGCTGTGTCCTCCCATTGTTGGGAAGGTAGGGGAAAGAGAAAGAAAAAACGTGTGTAGGAGCCAGCTCTGACTAATCATCCCCTTTGTATAAAGACATCAATCCTATTGGATTAGGACCTCACCCTTATGACTTCATTTAACCTTAATTATCTCCTAAAGATTCTGTCTCCAAATACATGTACATTGGAAGTTAGAAATTCAACACAGGAATTTGGGGGGGAAAACAACTGTCTATGGAACACTAACATGCTTCTTTGCCTTTAGCAGTTCCAAATACAAATTTATTTGGAAGCATATATTTAAAAATGATCTTTGAGACTCAGCTCTCTGGGTCCTGAGTATGTCATCCCATGTGGCTTATACACTCAACAAGAAAGGTGGGCTTTAATCAAATATTAATAGTGAGCAATAAAAACACAATCCTGATTTACGCCCCAACCTAGATGAATCTCAAATGTACTGTTCTATGGGAAAGAAGTCAGACTCAAAAGACCATATGATGCATGATTCTATTTATATGACATTCTGGAATAGTTTAAACTACAAGGAAAATGGATCAGTGGCTTGTAAATCTTTTGGGAGTGGGAGTTGGGGATAGAGAAAGGAGTATGAAGGAATTTTGGAGGATGGTGGAAGTGTGTATCTTGAATGTGATGGTGATTACACAATTGAATGCATTTGTCAATACTTGCAGAACTATATGCTGTAAGAAGTCTCTTTTTTTTAGTGGATATAAGTTTTACTTGGAGTGTCTGTGATCGCTATCACTGTCATTCATGTAATGTCACATGAAGTCTGGGAACCAAACTGCCCCTCACGGTTCTATGCTTCTGCCTCCTTGGGTGTACTTAGAGAGACTCTTCATACACAACTTATTTTTATAGTAACTAACCCCTCAGTAAACATAATTTTTACCTTTCTCTTTATCTGTGTTTTTATTGTGTCTCAATTGATTTCTTTATCCAGGAAAGATACTTGGCACTGAGCAATTTCATTTATATTATATTATGTATAACGTATGACATTATACATACAATGCTGTGGGCTCTATATAGGTATCCCCAATTTCCTCATTAGGAAACTGCATTTCATGGTTTCTTCAAGTAACTTGCTTGTGTTCACACAAGTGGTAAAATGTTAGAGCAGCATTTCAATTTTGTTATGGCGTATAACACAAATGTTCTGTCATGTCTTCTTGATTAATGTGTCTCCTGTGAAATATTTTCAAGTTTTCCTTTCACGACTCAGTGTTAATGAGAAAACTACTTAACAGAAGTCCCAACTTAAACTAGATATCTCTGCAATCCGAAGAGAAGAGCCAACATCCACTGAAGCCTCTTTCTCCGAGGCTCCTCCACCTTCACATCTCATTCAATCACTTGACCAACTCTGAAATAATTATTGTGGACACGGGTTTGCATACATTGATTGGCTAAAGCCAATCCTAAACCCAACTGCAAGGCTGGGAAACACAATTCTGTTCAGATGGAGTGGGATATTGAAGAAGCTTCCAACAAAATCTGCTACGGTCCTCAAGCCCGACCAGAAAGCTAACTTGCTGGCCAAAAATATGTTTCCTATTATCTATGTATGTGTTGTCAACATCTTTTAGTTGTAATGACTCAGACAGGATGGGAAGGTGTCTTGCCTAACACAAGAATCTGTGACTGGTCTCTGAAGAAGCACTGTGAACTGACTGGAATGTCATCATCATTTTCTCAATTATGATAGAAGTGAAAGGATTAAAAGGTGGCTTTGGGGTGTGGCTGCATTAGGGTGTTTGAGGAACCCTCTTTTTGAATCAAAGCAGCATTTGAAGTTGCGAGATCTTCCTTTTCTTTCTGAATCCACAGGCATCTGAAGCCTTTCATTGGTAGAATTCTGGTGAGAGTGGAAAGAAGATATTTGTGGTCACTTCTGTACAATAATTAGAATAAACATTTATTTAGTGTTTTATGCAGCATATATTTATGGGATTTACAAACACACAATGCGGAGACTGCTGAGTACTGAGTTAAAGATGCTGGTTTCTCAAACCATACCCTATTAGCCAAAGATCTTCATTTGGTATGCATTCCAGATCTGCATATTGCTTGTCGCCAAGGATGCAGTTTTTGATCTTCCACTCCAAATCTGTGACAGACAGTGAATCATCTCCAATATATGTTCTGTCTCTCTCTCTCTTTTACAGTAATAATAACAGAATAAAAAGTCAAAAGTTTTTAGTTTCCTTTAAGACTACTCATGACCATGAGATTAAGTTTCATTCAGTGTAAGAAAGAATATTATGTGCGACCTCTAGGAAACAAGATTAAAGGGAAGGTAGGGCGAGTGTGACGGCCCATGCTGCCTGTAATCCCAGTATTTTGGGAGGCTGTAGCAGGAGGATTGCCTGAGCCCAGAAACCCACTAGGCAACAGAGTGAGACCTTGTCTTTGCAACAACAACAACAAAAATTGGCCAAGCATGGTGGCACGCGCCTGTAGTCCCAGCTACTCGAGATGCTGAGGTGGAAAGAACTGCTGGAGCCCAGGAGGTTGGGGCTATATTGTGCCACTGAACTCCAGCCTGGACAAAAGAGACCCCAACTTAAGGGGGGGGGGGGAAAGGAAAGTGTGTCTAACTGTCTTTTATTTATTTATTTATATTAGAAAGATGTGGGGTAAAATTCAGAGTTAGGTATACAAATGTTGATTATGCAGGTAACCTTGTTGATGAGGTGTGCCCCTCTCTCCCTTAGCAGTTTCCCTCAACTGCCAATCCCACCTCCCCTCCCCTGACAGTTTCCCACTACTGCCACTCCTTTTCATATAGTATTATAATTCTTCAAGATCCGTTTATGAGTGAGAACATATGGTACTCTGTTCTTTGGTTCTGTGAAAAATCACTGAGTATGATAGACTCTAAATCCATCCAAGTTGGTGCAAAGTCCATATGTTTGTCCTTCTTTATGGCTGCATAATATTTCATTGTATATGTACGACATTTTTTTTTTATATAATTCAGCTTCGATGGACAACATGGTTGGTTCCATGTTTTTGCTTCTGCTTCCTCCTTTCTTCTGCTGGAATGTGAATGAGTTGGCTGGAGCTGGGTCGTCATCTTTGATCAGAGAATGAGAATGAGATTGGGAGAGAAACAAGATGCAAATTGGGTTCTTGATGCCCATGGGATCATCATACCAGCCAGCACTGCCTATGTTTATGTGAAAGGGAAATAAACTGTCATGTATGCACCATTCCAATGTTATTTTTCTGCCACTTATAGTTGAACCTGACAATAACATTGATAGCTAATGTTTAGAACAGTGCCTGACTTACAGAAACTTCACAGAGGGAAGCCTTTATATTGACTCAATTCATCTGTACAATAACCAAAAAGTATTATAACTATTTTACCCGTTTGGACAAGAAAAGTCCAAAGTCACACACATCTTAAGTGACGAGACGTGGATTGAAGCTAGGCTATCCGGCTTCAGAGTCCCTGTACTTGGTATACCACCCAGTACACTCGGTTGAGGAGCCCATACAGGAGCCCAAGTCTAGCACGGCACACCGGGGAAGTTATTATATTGAAGCGTCTTTCACAAATTGCTTTCTGATGAATTGAATGCAAATAATCTGAACCATATGGATTAAATTGCCACTAAAATATACACAGGGGTTTAAAAGTTGAGAGTAAAGCATGTAGCTAAATACAGAGTGTGTTTCCTTGGGCTTGTGAGGTTGGGTAATTGGCCTAAAGTACTGCATAGCTCCAGTACATCGGGGTTCATCTCTTCCTGATTAATTGGGGGTTTGTGATGTTTTTAGAGTATCTCTGGCCAAATCACAGATGAACAGGAAGCCACGGCCTGGATTTTCTCTCAAGCTCTTCAGGGCAGATGTGTGTTTGGTGCTTCCAAATCCAATTTATTGTTATAACCTGAGAAAGTTACTCTCTTGTTAATAGATTATTTTTCTTGTTTCTGCTCCAGAATTGCATACTTAATAAGCTCTATGAGCCTTTATAAACTGGGCAAGCAATCTTGAATCAGATATAATTGAAAGATTCATAGTCACAGCCAAGGCAACAGAGATCCTGAATGATTTTATCCTGACTCTTCTTGGATTTTGTAAGGTTGTTTGATCATTCACTTAATTGCTGCTAAGCAAACATTTACTAACTGCTGTCTACCAATAATATAACTTTGGGCAAGTTAATTCATATACATTGTCCCTAATTTTTGCAGCAAATCTCAACTAGGTAAATGTGGTCTGCACATAACAAGTGACTGAAAATGATGGTTGTAGTTATTCTTTTCAAAGTCCTATGCTAGGTGAGGAAAAAATTAGCTTGGAGTTAGAAAACATAGGACAGACGTGCTGTTTCCCTCTCTCACTTTGACAAGTGACTAATCTTTCACTTATTTAAATGCCAAACCAATATTTATTCAGCACCTATTATTTTCCAAGTACTTGTTAGGTACTGAACTAAGAGTTAGTTAAATCAGTGCTTGGTTCCAGTTTCACAGATTCTTCTTACAGTCTAGAGCAGCACAGTCCAACCGAAATATAATTCGAGCCACATATGTAATTTCGATTTTCTAGGAGTCACACCAGAAAGTGGAAGAAATGAGTGAAATAATCCTGCTAATTTAGTAAATCTGTTCCAAATATACTTTTAAAATTATCTATTCTCTTTTCAACATATGCTCAATGTAAAAATTAAGACATTTTATGCTATTTTTCATACTAAATCTTCATAATTTGGTGTGTATCTTACATATAGAGCACATCTGCCCTCAATTCCGAGGCTAAATTTCTATTGGAAATACTTGATTTGTTTCAGATTTCATAAAATTAATGACTGACAAAGTAGATTCCCATACTCTAGTTGTCCCATACTTGTAAAACGCCCATTAAAGAAATAAAGCTTTTAAATTTGCTTATGAAAATTAAATACAACTAAGATGTATTTTATTAGTTGCACTAGTGACATTCCAAGTGTTCAGTAGTCACATGTGCTCAGGAGTTACCATATTGGACAGCATAGGTCTAGAGAGGGCAGTAGCCATATTATTTCCAAATAGACACAGGATTATTCAGTTACAAATGTGGTAAATATTTTAAGGGAATGATATGTAGTGCTGAGAGAGCATGGTAGGAGATCAGCACCTGGCCTGGGAAATGAGGGTACTTTCTTTGAAGAAGGGATGTTTCTACTGAGTTCTGAAGGTGATCAGGAATTTTCCAGATAAGGAGATCAAGAAGAAAGACCATATGCAAAGGCCCTGTAGCAGGAGGAAGCAAGGTATTTAAGAGAGAACAGAAGGAAAGGAAGTGGAGCTGGAATTTAAAAAAAAAAGAAGAGATAAAGCTAGCAAGGATGACAAGGTCCAGGCCACTCAGGGTCTTACAGACAAAAGACCCAAGTCCTTATTATAACTTCAGAGCATTGGGATGTTATTTATTTATTTATTTATTACTTTAAAATGTGGAGTACAATTCAGATGAGATATGCAAGTGGACATCGTACAGATAAAGTTTGAGCCTCCCTTTGGTCCCCACTTTACCTGGTTTGAGATTAGGTACACTTATTGATGTTATGTGCTCCCATCCCTCATCTGCCAGTGTCCTGCTACTGCCAATCCCTTTCTTATTGTGTTATGGTAAATGTTCAGGGTCCGCTTATGAATGTGAACATCTGGTACTCAGTTCTTTGTTTCTGTGATAGACCACTGAGTATGACAGACTCTAAATCCGTCCAAGTTGCTGAGAAGTCCATAATTTTGTTCTTCTTTATGACTGTGTATTATTCCATTGTGCATATGTACCACATTTGTTTTGATCCAGTAGTTTTGATGAGCAGCATGGGTTGGTTCCACGTATTGAAAGGTTTTAAGCGGAGAAATCATGAGATTGGATTTATATTTTTTTAAAAATCCCTTTTTCCTCTATTGTGTGTTCTTCTGAGTCCTCAGTAGAATGATTTATTTCATTAACACACATTTATTCATAATTGAAAAGTGAGAAGAAAACTCACGTTCCAGCTCAGCATTAAGAAGTCTCATTTACAATTTACAACCCAGCAATAAAATGGTAGTTCCCTGAGCCTTTGGAACTAGATGAGAGTAAACCCCATCCCTTTTCTGCCCATTACATGGAAAACGAGATTCCCTCTCAATCATTGTTCAGATTCCTCAGGGCCTGCTAGGACCTGAAGGGTCATGGCAGTTGTATGACACAGAATTATATAGCTTATTTCACAAGCAGGAGGGAACTGGATAAAGGTGGACTGGAGTGCCTGGTTTCTGGTGGGTGCTGAGCAAGTGTTGATTCTTGGTCTTCTCCCCACCACCTTCCAACCTTCCAGAGAGCCCCTGAGTTTGCTCCCCTTGTAGCATTTAGTCTTATATAGAAGGCAGACAATCTGTTATTTCCTGTTAACTTTTTATTTTATTTATTTTTTGCATGCTTAAGAGAAGGGTCTATGCCTGGTGTCTAGCACTGAGCCTGCTATATGGTTAGTTCCCAGAGATAATGAATACATACTTAGCAAGAACTTGACACATGAAGAGAGAAGGATATCTCAGTTGGGAAAAACTGTGGATGAAGGAACTGAGAAGTGATTTCAAAAGTGTAAAGTTCATTATTGTTAACCACAATGCTGCTTGTCTTCCTATCTTAAACTCTACCAAAGACAATTTTGTTTCTCTCCCATGTCTTCTAATAGGCTGAAATCAAATTGACGACAGTGGCCATGTCAATGCATCTCAAACTTTATAAGTCACCCAAGGGTCTTGTTAAAATGTAGATTCTGATTCAGCAGGTCTGTGGTGTGGCTTGGGACTCTGCATTTCTAATAGGCTCCTAGGAGATGCTGATGCGCTGACCCCAGATCACACTTGGAAAACTTAAGTCTGCACAAAAACCTGCACACAGATATTTAGAGAAGCTTTCAAGCAACCAAGATATCCTTCAATAGAACACAGTAGAATACAGATGAATAGTTTATGGATAATTGCACTGTGGTACATTCATATTAAATATGACCCTTAGATGCATATTACTAAGTGAAAGAAGCCAATCTGAAAAGGTTACATGCTGTATTATTTGAAGTCTATGACATTCTGGAAAAGGCAAAACAATTGAGAGAGTCAAAAGATCAGTGGTTACCAGGGATTAAGGAGGGAAGAATAGATAGTGGGACGTGGAAGATTTTTTAGGACAGTAAAATGACTCTGTGATACTAGTGGTTGGATGCATGTCATCATGTATTTGTCCAAACCCACAGAATGGACACCAAGAGTGAACCCTAATGTAAACTCTGGATTTTGGGTGATAATGATGTGCCATTGTAGGGCCATCAGTTGTAACAAATGTACCATACTGGTGGGAATGTTGGTAACTGGGGAGGCGATACCTGTGTCAGAAATATGTGGGATATTTCTGTACCTTCCGATCAACTTTGTTGTGAATCTAAAACTGCTGTAAGAAACAACGTTTTTTTAAAGTCCTCTATTAATCACCCCTCCTCCCAATCCCTAGAACCACTGATATTTTTTACACTATCTCCACAGTTAGAATTAAAGATCTGTGATAGATCACTGAGTATGATAAACTCTAAATTCATCCAAGTTGCTGTGAAGTTCATAATTTTTTCTTTATGGCTGCATAATATTCCATCGTGTATATGTACCACATTTAAAAAAAATCCAGCCCACTTTCTACAGGAAGCACAGTTGGTTCCACATTTTTGCTATTGTGAATAATATTGCAATAAACATGCATGTGCAAGTATCTTTTTTTATAGAATGATTTGAGGAATAAAGCTACTGTCAACATCCATGTGCACGTTCCTATATGGATATAAGTTTTCAACTCATTTGGGTAAATACCATGGAGCAGGTTGCTTGGTAATATGGCAAGAGGATGTTTAGTTTTGCAAGAAAAATGCCACATGTTTTCCCAAGTGATTGTGCCAATTTGCCTTCCCATCATCAGTAAATGAGAGTTTCTAATGCTTCACATCCTGGGAGTATATGGTGTTAGCAGTGTTCTGGATTGTGGCCATTTTAATATGTAGTAGTGGTATCTCGTTGTTTTAATTTTTCAGTGGAAGGTAAAGAGAGGCTAATAGGTATGAGAATTCAATTAGAAGGCTGAGATGAGAAGACTGCTTGAGCCCAGGAGTTCAAGACCAGCCTAGGTAACATAGCAAGACCTAATCTCTACCAAAAAATTAGCCAGGTGTGGTAGCACCTGCAGCCCCAGCTACCTGGGAGACTGAGGCGGAAGCATTGCCTGAGACACCAATTCAAGAAAATAAAAAAAATTAAAAGTTTTGCATGATTTGTCATTAGGGATTGCAACATCTAAGAAAATTATTTTTAATTATTATGGCTATATAATAGTAACATTTATGGGGTACATGTGACATTTTGATATAAGCATATAATGTATAATGATTAAAATGGTAATTGGGATATCCATTACCTCAAACATTTATCACTTCTTTGTTGGGAACATTCCAATTTCACTCTTTTTAGTTATTTTGAAATATACAATAAATTGTTAACTATAGTTGCCCTGTTGTGCTACCAGACACTAGATCCTATTTCTTTGATCTAACTGTATTTTTTTTTTTTTTTTTTTGAGTCATAATCTCATTCTGTCACCCAGGCTGGAGTGCAGTGGCACAATCGTGGCTCATTGCAGTCTTGACTGGCTGGGCTCAGGCGATCCTTCTGCCTCAACCTTCCAAGTAGCTAGAACTACAGGCATGCACCACCACTCCTGGCTAATTTTTTTTTTTTGTAGAGATGAGGTCTCGCCAAGTTGCTCAGGCTGGTCTCGAACCCGTGGCCTCAGGCAATCCTCTCACCTTGGCTTCTTGAAGTGCTGGGATTATAGGCTTGAGCCACTGTGCCCAGCCGATGTAAAACATTTTTTATATGCTTACTTGACATTTATATATCTTTGGTGATGTGTCTGTTCATTTCGTTTGCTCATTTTCAAATTGAAATCTTATTGTTGAATTTTAAGATTTATTTGTCCCTTTTGAATAACAATTTTTGGTCAGGAATGTCTTTTGCAAATATTGTCTTTCACTCTCTTGCTTGTGTTCTTATTCTCTTGATAGCGTCTTTCACAAAACAAGCTTTGAATTTCAGCAAAATGCAGCTTATCAATTATTTCTTTCATGGATCATGTCTTTGGTGTTGTGTTAACAAGTCATCATCAGACCCAAGGCTAGCTAGGTTTTCTCCCCTTATCATCTATGAATGTGATCATTTTGCATTTTACATTTAGTCTGTGATCCATTGTGAGTCAATTTTGGTGAAGAGTGTAAAATCGGTGTCTAGATTGCGTCTCTCCCTCCTTCTCCCTTTTTGGCATGATGTCCAGAGTTGCTCTAGGATCGTTTCTTGATTCTTTTCTCCATTGTATTGTTCTTGCTCCTTTGTCAGAGATCAGTTGACTGTAGTTATGCATAGTCATATTTTTGTTTTAATTTATTTTTAATGTATTATTTGAGGTGGATATAGCAGAAAGATCATAGAAACTGAAGTCAGAAGCCATCCCCTTAGTTCATGGAAAAAACTTTGGTGCTGACTTTTATCCTGAGATTGTGGCCTTCCTATGTTCTGGTTAAAATAGCTTGCTTTTATGTATTTCAAGTGATGTCAGGTGTTATTGGGTTTTTTTTAACTTTAAATTTTTTATTTTAAAGATGTGGGGTACAATTCAGGGTTAGGTATACAAATATTCATTATGCAGGTACGCTTGTTGATGAGGTGTGACCCCCCTTCCCCAGGCAGATTCCCACTACTGCCAATCCTTTTCTTTCTTTCTTTTTAACTTTTTAATTTTAAAATTGTGGGGTACAATTCAGGGTTAGGTATACAAATATTCATTGTGCAGGTACCCTTGTTGATAAGGTATGCCCCAAATTCCCCAGGCAAATTCCCACTACTGCCAATCCCAACTCCCTGCCCCTTCCCCTCAGTTTCCCCGCTACTGCCAATCCTTTTCTTAAAGTATTACCACAGTTGTTCCAGGTATGATTATGAGTGAGAACATGAGATACCCAGGTCTCTGTTTTTGTGAAAGATCACTCAGTATTATAGACTCTAAGTCCATCCAGGTTTTGTTGCAGAGTTCATGACTTTGTTCTTTGTGGCTGCACTATTGGTTTTCAGTGATCTCAGTTTGCAGAAATACATTAGGCAGGGGACTGCACACGGCTGTCAATATACTTTTTATTTAAATGCCATTTTTGACGGTGAAATTAGAAATTACAAGTCTGGATAAAGATGGCCTTTGTGCTTCCAGCTCTGAATGATTTAGAAATCTCAATGAAAAATCCACTAGGGGGAGAAGTTTAGTAGCGCTAGAACTCTCCCGATCGGCACGAAGTGGGTTTTTTTCCCTCTTGCAGAGTCGGCTTCTCAATAAACGAAAGCTCGCCCACGAAATTAAACACTCCCAGGCCAGAAGGCTTGGTGTGTGTGTCCAGAGATTGCCCTGCGGCACGTGCGGATGAGGTTGCAGGAACGTGGCGGGGCGTCTGGGAAGGGCAGGCGCATTCGTCCCACGCGCGCGGCCGAGCAAGAGCCTCAGCATCTCCAAACGTCGTTTGGAGTGTTTATTCATCATGAGTGAAACAAACTCTTGCATAGTTTAGAAGAAGAAGTTTAGGAGATTGCACTAGGCTCTCAAGGGGCTTCCGGGAATGCTTGCTATAAATAGAAGAGCCAGGCAGTTCTCAGGACAGGTTAGGAACAGAAACTGCAGTGCTGAAATACTCTTAGTGATCCCAGAAGCATACCAAAGAGAAGTCACCGCTACTTGCTGCAGACTTTTAGCTGCACAGTAAAAAAAAAATTTTTTTTCCTGCTTTTGAGGACAGGGTCTTGCTCTGTAGCCCAGGCTGATGTGCAGTGGCAAGATCCTGGCTCATTGCAGCCTTGAACTCCTGGCTTAAGTGAGCCTCCCGCCTCAGCCTCCTGAGTAGCTAGGACTAGTGCACCCCTACACCTGGCTAATTTTAAAAAAAATTTTCTGTAGAGACAGGGTCTCGCTATTTGCCCAGGCTGGTCTAAAACTCCTGGCCTCAAGTGTTTCTTCCACCTTGGCCTCCCAAAGTGCTGAGATTACAAGTATAAACCACCACACAGGCTGAGGCATGGTATAATTCTAATGACGTTTTGAGTGCTGCACCTTCCAAATTGACATTTGTCAAAGTACCAGAAGTTTCACCATTGATGAATGATGTTTTAGAAACCTTGGCCCAAGACAGTCATCTTTTGTAGACCCTTTCCCCAATTCCTGCCATGGTTGTAGGCCACATTTCTTTAGTTTGTTTTAAACAAGGTCTTTTTTTTTTTAAAGGTAAAATAAATTATTTTTAAAAGAGAACTGCAGTTTTTACAAGTGGGAAAACAAGCTCCATTTGCCATAAATAGAAAGCACATGTAAAAATGAATTCATGGAAGACACAAGAAGATTACTTAATTCTAGTTAGAGACTGTTGCCTCCTCATAGTTTTGAGTCTGAGACTTCTCCCTAGTAAATAACGGAACTAACAAGTGCTAGAAAGAGGTGTGAAAGATGTTTTGCTTCCCACATACTTTTTTTTCCCAACAAAATAATTAAGATGCCTGAAAGGGAATAGCTTTCTCCCTATGTGATTCAGAGTTATTTAATGTCTGTGAATAGCCAGCCATCCTGTAATCCACCTAAAACCACCTAATATACCAACAATGGGACTACTCTAATACTTTGGTTAACACAGCTTTCAATCAAAAAGATGAAAGCATCACCTGCCAGAGAGATCTTCCTCTTTTGCCTAGAGGTGAGAAACTACTCAAGTCGTTCAAGAAGAAGGAATCTACAGGTCTACATCAAAAGCTGTGTTGTCAAAAATAACAGGTAAACTAGCATTTAAAAACATACCACCAACTTAGCCGGGCATGGCAGCATGCACCTGTAGTTCAAGTTACTTGGAAGGCTGAGGAGGAAAGATCGCCTAAACCCAGCAGGTGTAGGCTGCGGTGGCCATGAGCATGTCACTGCACTCCAGCCTGGGTGATGGAGTGAGACGCTAACTCAAAAAAAAAAAAAAAAAAAGGAAAAAACATACCACCACCTGGCTAGCAGAGTGTGTTTCTTTTAGTGTCTTCAAATAAAAATCATAGAGCTAGTTTCCAGAAGCTTTAACCCTACACCCCACTAAGTCTTGCAGTTCTTGCTATCTCCCCCCTGCTCTGCATCCTAAATGATGATGCTTAGTCTAATATAAACCCTCATCTGCTGTTACCTAAACATAGATAATGTCTTCCTTCCCCTATCTCTACACCCTTCAGTTCATTATCTGCATTTTAGTAATGCACATTTTTTACTGTGGTCTTCATCGGCTTAGAGTTCTAGGTAACTTGCTCAAGGTCATGCAAATTGTGAATGGCAGAGCTGGAATCCATATTTAGTTGTCTGGTTCCAGAGGTCATAGTTTATCACATATGAATCTTCTTTGCCATAGGCAGAAGTTAAACAACTGACCTCTTCAAAGAGGTATTTTGTAGCTTTAAGAACCCAAATATGTTCAATATTTCCCAGGAGTAAAAAATGGGGATCAACCAATTAATATTCACTAAACATTAAATATATCTGAACTCTCTTGGTTGAAGTGATAGAAATATGACATGAATGGGCTCGAATACTGTTTTATATTACTGTATACTAGGTGCAACTGAAAAGTATGAGAGCTAAGGCTAGCTTCTGGCCCGGCTGATGCCAGAAACAAGGTTGCTAGGACTCAGTTCCTGGCTCTGTGTCTCTCAGCCCTGCTTGTATCTGTGTTGTTCCATTCTTGGGCAGATCTCCCCCTAGTGGTAACAAGATGATTTACAGAAGCTTAATAACCTTAGCCACCTACACAGAGAAAGATTACTCCTTCCTTGGTTATACTTGCAAAAGTCCCAGGACTGAATTTCGTTGGCCCTGCATGGGCCACGTGACAATTATGAACCAATACTTGAATCCAGGGAAATGGATTATGCTGATTGACCCAACCTAGATCATGTGTCCTCTCCTGGAATCAGGGAGGGGTTAGCTCCACCTGAAAGAGAAGCACACAGGGTAGAGGAAGGTAGTTCTTCAAAGGAAAAATGAGACGATACTACCAGGGAAGAATGAGGAGAAAAGAGGGGTAGATGCTCGGCAGGTTGAAACAAGTGTTGTTGCACCTACTTCGTGCTTGTGATTGGTTGTCTGTTGTGTGGAATGAAGAGAAATTTGAAGCATGTTTTGCTCTCAGAGAACTAGTAATCAAGTAGCTGGTAACAAAACACATGAAATAGCTAGAGAACAGGTGAGCGGCATGAGCCATTTATTGTGAGCTGTGAACTAAATTAGGTACAATAGGAATTCAAAAAGGGATGAGTCACTTTGAGGGTTGGAATTGAAATTATTAGGGGGTCATCTTGGAGAAGGAGGATTTTGAGGAATGGGTAGGAAAGGTGGGCGACTGCCTTAAGAAAGATTTTGGCCTCCATAGCCTTCTTCCTCTTGTGTCACACTGGTAAATATGTCACATTACATGGCAAAGGGACCCTACAGGTGAAATTAAGGCTGCTAATCAGTTGATATCAGTATCTTGTCATTCTCAGATGCTAAGTTACCTGGCAACCTCTGGCTGTGTCTCTTCCCTGTAAGTTTCCCTTAAAACAGGTGTGGATAGGAGGAAATAGTGGCACTTCTGGTTCTCACAGATAAAGGGGTATTTGTGCCACTTCTGGATATAAGAGGAAGGAATATGTAGTTTGGATCCTAAAATATTGAGATTTCTTAGACACTGAGGAACATCAGAAGCCATCAAAATTGTATTTAAATGACCACAATCTTCAGAATCACTTGAATGTTTTAAAAAAGTTTTAAAAACAAAATCCCTTTGAACCAGAAGCTACGTGAGACCTAGAAACATGCGTTTTAAGGTAACCTTCCTAGGTTGACTCGTATGCACCTTTGAGAACCATTGACTTGTGAAATTAATAGTCCAGAACATGAGAAATGTAGGACTAGATTGAATATTGTAACTTCAGTCTCTGCTAAGTAGATCTGCTCCCCTTTCCTCAAACTTTCTCTTCTACTTATCTTCTTGCTTTGCTATATTGGCTGTATATTTCAAAATTTGCTAATGGTCCAGTGAAAGGGTTAGAGATGAGACTGGTATGTGTAGTAGAGGTATTTAAAGTGGCTATATGACAGTGGTTGGTGGAATAAGACCACTTGAATCCTTGACTTACCCCATCTCAAACCCTGCTTCTGTATTTAAGAATGGGAGTTCTGAACCTATGGGCCATCAATAATCTTAGAATGTTTGCAGAACTTCTGGTTTCATTGTGCTAATATATATGTGTGAATTTTAGGTAGAGGGATTTGTGGATTACCAAGATCTCTGTGTGGTTTCTGATCCTGAGAAATATAAAAAAACCACCTCTTTGAAGACTTACATTTTCAGGGACCAAGGTCTGTTCACTGAGATTGCTTAGGAAGAACTTGGACAAAGTCTGCTTCTCGTTTAATCTTTTAGTGAATTGGAACTTTAAAAGTCCGAGCTGCCAGCCCAACACCTTTTCCTGTGTCTTGGGATTATAGAAATATGAAAGGAACTTGTTTTGCTGAGTAATTTTGAGTAACTTGAGCTGTGTATTTAGCGAAAAAGGAAAAATCTATCAAGCAGTCCTGAGCCTTAATGGATAGACAACGTTTCTCCAACCCAGATGACCCCAAAATTGGAATCACTGTTACCCTAAGAACAATGGGTGGTCCAGTAAGTGGTATGCCTGATTTTTAGAGAGCCAGACTCATCACTGGGGCGATCTCTAATAGAGCTTTTTGTTGAACAATGGTTTTTACTCCAGAATGTGATCACAGCTGTTTTATTTTAGCTAATGCAGCAATTCAAGCAATTAAATCCATATTCCTCTGTGGCTATTTATTTTCATGAAGTAGTTCTCAGTGTATTGTCATGAAAGAATTCTTTGAGACTTGCAAAGTTAAAACAGTATGTAGACTTTTTTTTCTTCTAAAACAGCCACATCTGCTTCTTTCAGTTGTCTTTCCTGTGTTGATGTCTCATACGGATGTCAACTTGTAGACTTTAGGAGTTGGGTTCAATTGAAAGAAATTAAATTTATTATAAAAAGAATAAGTATAATGGTAAATCACACTCTAGTAGAAAGAGGAGGACCTATTTCTTTTAACAGCAGAATAACTTAAACCATAGCTCTAATGTCCAGATCTTATATTGTTACAGACAAAAGTGATTATTTACTGGTTGTAAAATTGTATATGAATAAAATATTTGATATATATGATGGTGTGACTCCTTTCTCTTCCTTATGGTTATATATTGTGTAATTATTTTATTCAATCATTCAACAAATATTTATTGAGTTGCTACTAAGTGTCAGAAATGGTGAACAAGATGGACACAACTCTTGACTTTGTCCAGTTGAGATAATCTCTGGAAATGCAAGGAGAAAGTCGATAAAAAGTGAATGAAAAATTATAGATTGTGGCGTGTGCTAGGAAGGAAATAAATAAGGGACGATATAGAGAATAATTGGCAAAGAAAGTTGCTTTAATTTACAAATATAGCCATGGAAGCCTCCTTTGAAGACTGAATATTTAAGCTAAGACTTAAAGAAAAATATGCTTTTCAAAGAAATGTTTATGTATTCACTTGAATAGGAGAAAGGGGCATTTCAGGCAGAGGAAATTGCTCATGCACAGGCTTGAGATGGAACAGAACTTGGTGTGTTAGAAAAACTTCAGGGTGAATGACATGGAACAGTGAAATGAGAAAGGACAGAAATGGAATACTATTGCTCTCACCTTATTGAAATATGATTATACTTTTGGGCCTGAAGTTACCTGGGCAAAGTCAGTGCTGTCTTCTTTGCCACTCCTTGGAGATAAAGTGTGCCCCTTTCAGCTAACTCCAGGCTGTGAAGAGATCTTGAGTGGGTAGGGGTAAAAAGCAGTGGGGTGCTTTAAGAAGGGAGCATATTGAATGAATGAGTAGCTTTTGTTTAGCAGCAGTGAGTACAGCACCCAACCTGCAGGGTTCATGGAGCCAAAATCACCCAAGATAGCTGGAGAAATGATCCAGCCATTGGGGCTAACCAGAAACCTATTCCAGGGAAACTTGAGAACTTTACCTTGTTTGTGCTTGCTATATTGATTTTCTTTCTTGCTTACTCTTAAATAAATAAAGGAGATTACACAACCTTGTCAGCCAGTCTTAACTGTGCTAAAAGGAAGAGAGGAAAGATTTCTACTCATTCCTCCCTACCCAAGACGTGGGCTAAGGCATAAAGGATCAGCCCTGGATTGTGATGGCAGAAGAAATCAGAAAGAAGGGGGAGGAGAAAAAGAGAAAAATAAGGTCTGTTCTGTCAGCATTCCCTCCTCTTTTCTCCCCAAATAAGTCAGGGTATTACTCTAATACACATGGCTTATCAAAATGATCTAAACATATTGGGACTGGTTGCCATGCTGTCTAATCAATTTCATTTTCTCTGAGTGCTTCCTCTATGCAAAGCCCTGTGATAGACAACTTTCAGGATTTTAATATGAATTACATACTGACTCTCACCTCAAGTAGCTTGAAATCACTAGGAAGAGTTGTTATAAATAAATCAATGCTGTGATAATTCAAAGCAAGCACAGTTTATTTCTGGTGAGAGGAATCTGGAAAGGTTTTATGAAGGCGGAGGAATTTAAGTCAGACTTTGAATTATTGGTGAGGTTTGGGTGACAGATATGAAAGCTGGAAGGAATCTTGGGCAGAAAGAACATTATTATAAACAGGGCAGTGAGTCTTGGTTAGTGTTGCAGGCATGTATTACTGGGGACAGGGAGCTGTTAAGAATGAAGATAGTACAAGATTTATTCTCAGAGATTCTGATTTACAAGACCAAGTGTGGGGCCTAGGAATCTGAATTTTAAAATCACTGCCAGTGAATCTGATGCAGAGGGTTCAAGGACCACACCTAGAAGAATGTTGGTCTAGAGGAGAGAAGGTGAGCCTCAGTGGTAGGAATACTTGTTGAAGGGCATTTGTGTGGGGTATACTTGGAAATGTTGGTGAGAACCATGCACACAGAAAATCTTAAATTCTAAGTGTTTTATTTTGCAACATAGCTACCATTGTTTGAGCAATCACTACAAATAAGATCCTCAAAAGAACATTGTGAGAAAAGTATTATATTCTCATTTAAGATGAAGGCACTGGCCTTAAGACAAAGTTAAGTAACACATACAAGGTTCTCCACATAGTATGAGGTATGACAATTAAATTCACGAACTCGTTCTTGAAAAAAGTGCTACTTACCTCATTGCTGAATATCACTATGGTCACCTTTGAAGTACTCCCCTTGGGAAGCTATGCACTCATGCCAGTGCCTAGTCTGCCCATGAAAGAAATCTCTTTTTCTGGAATAATCTGACGAGCTGTCGTCATATTACATTTGCTGTCCTGAATGCCATAAAAATGTCTTCCTTTCAATATTTCCTTTATCTTTGAGTAAAGAAAAAAGTCATTGGGGGTAAGATCAGGTAAGTTGGGAGGGTGTTCTAATACAGTTATTTGTACATTGCTGCCAACATAAGTACATGGTGGCAAGTTTGCAAACTTAATAGTCAGACCCCAACAAATAACAATGACAGCTGTGATGTTCATTCCAGAAAAAGAGTTCCAAAATTGCTTTGACAGTTGAACTAGGTGCTAACTAGTTGATGTGCTGGCATCAGTGCATAGCTTCCCAATGAGAGTACTTCAAAGGTGACTCTAGTGATATTCAGCAATGAGGTATGTAGCACTTTTTCTAGGATGATTCATGAACCTAATTGTCAGAACTCATAAGTGGAAAAGCTGGTTAATTACACTCAGTTGGTTTGGTAGGTAATGGGTGAGGAGGGCTCATTGTGATTAGAACAGATTTCGGATGGCAGTTGGCTTCAAGTTGGGAGAAACTGATGGTGGGAGGATTTCTGAAATAGCTCAGAGAGATAAGAGTTAGGTACAAGAGATCGGCCAATTGGAAGAGAAGTGAGATGTTGCATGAATGCCCAGAACTTTTTGTGAGATTGTCTCATGCAAGGTTGAGTGGACCAACCATACTTTGTCTTTCGAGATTCCAACAAGGTGGCAGAAGCCTTGTGTAACCACTTCTGCAAGTCCTTTTCCCTTTGGTGGTCTTGAGCACTTGGGTGTTATAGCCACTGTTTGTAATGTATTTATTCCCAAGCCTTTCTGGCACATAGTGGAACAGTACTTGGTTAAGAACAAAGGTGTTTTGCTATTGTGAATAGTGCTGCAATAAACATGCATGTGCAGGTATCTTTTTTGTAGAGTGATTTAAGTTCCTCTAGCTATATTCCCAGAAGGGGGATTGCTGGGTCATATGGAAGGTCAGTTTATAGTTCTTTTAAGAATCACCACACTGTTTTCTATAGAGGTTGAACTGGTTTGCATTTCTACTAAAAGTGTAGAAGCGTTCCTTTTTCTCTGCATCCTCACCGGTATCTGTTGTTTTCTGTTTTATTAAGGATGGCCACTCTTACTGGACCAGATTTTTAAAAAGTGGTATATATACATGATGGAATATTACATAGCCATAAAGAAGAACAAAATTATAGACTTCACAACAACTTGGATGGATTTAGAGTCTATCATACTCAGTGAACTATCACAGAAACAAAGAACTGAGTACATGTTTTCACTCATAAGTGGACCCTGAACATTTACCATAATACAATAAGAAAGAGATTGGCAGTAGTAGGACACTACCAGGGGCATACAACATCAATAAGGGTACCTGATCTCAAACCAGGTGAAGTAGGGGACCAAAGGGCGGCCCAAACTTCACCTGTATAATGACCACTTGTTTTCCTAAGTCTGAATTGTACCCTACATCTTTAAAATTAAAAAAAACAAAACAAAGATATTTACTGAGAATAGAAAAATCATGGAACCAACCTAAGTGTCCACCAACGATTGGGTAAAGAAGATGTGGTATATGTACACCATGGGATGCTATACAGACATCAAAAGAATGAAATCATGTTCTTTGCAGCACATGAATGGAGCTGGAGAGGATCATCTTAAATGAACTGACCCAGAAACAGAAAACCAAACACTGCATGTCCTTACTTATAAACTAGATGGCCACAAAAATGGAAATAATAGATACTGGGGACACCAATAAAGGTGGGGGGGAGGGCTCAGAAAATGCTGATTGGGTATGTTTAGGAATGAGTTACTTGAGACCCAATCCCTACAAATACAGAATATGATCTTGTAACAAACATACAGGTGTTTGAATCTAAAATAAAAATGGAGGAATAAAAGAATAAACGTGTTGTAGTCAGACCTCCTGGATTCAAATCCTAACACACTACTTACTGCCTGGGTGACCTTGAGCTAATTTAAAAAATTTCTGTGTCTCAGTTTTCTCATCTTTAAAGTGGAGAGATAATAGCAATATCTTGAAATAACTGATATGGAATTTAAGTGAAACAACACTGTTAAGAGGCTTGGAACTACTTCTGGCACAGAATAAGCATTCACTACATGTTAGGATTTACTTACATTGCACTTTAACATTTTATTTTGACTTTTATTTTTCTAGTGTTTAGGCTTTAGTGAAGTTTGGATATGCTTCTTGCCAGGTTTACAAGCCCAAAACTTATTTGTTCACTGCTGAGAGAAGCTCCTGTATCAAGTGCCTTTTGAGGAACACAACAGTGGACAGTGATCAAGGAGAAATTCCCCTTCTGAAGAATTGTATTGCTTTTGCAGCATCTAAGGAGTATGAAAGTGGACTGGTAATTCAATCCTAGAAGGAAACTGGAATCTTAAAGAAGCAATCTATTGTTACAATCACATCAAACTTGGCACTTCCAATGTCGGCAAGGGGCTCCATCATGGGTAGCGTTCCTTCTTAAAAAGTGAGTAGGGCACTGTCATAGAGACAGGAAGGGACTATTTCCTCTTCTTAATCATGCTACCTGGCGATGGCTCTGTGGCTGTTACGAGGGTAGCTTTTATATACAATTCATGTAAGTTTAATTATTATGGGTTGGTATCACGTGTTTGTGTTTCTCTCCCCCACACACTGAGAAATGCAGCGAGTATATGACTGAAGACTCTCTTCTCATTAGCTTTTTTATTTATTTGGAACTGGCACCATCACCTACATAAATCATGGCAATTCTAAGAAGGTTGGCATTGAATAAGGCTGACTGTGAAGAAAATAAGCTAAATTATGGAAAGAGCAGCTTTAGCTTTGCGTGATGAGGAAGAGGGTTCTACTTCAGAGTTCTCAGAGGAAGTTAAATCTATGGTGAAGCCAAAAAACATAAGACTGAATCAGATATTTAGACCTCAGGGAAGAAGAATCCAGGTGGAAGGAAGAGTTAATGCAAAACGATGAACTCTTTCCAGGAAAGATACATTTGAGGAACTCTAAGAAGTTCTGTTTGCTTGTGTGTGGTAAGCAAAGCAAATGAGAGGATGATTTGAGAGAGTGGAATGTCAGAAGCCAGAGTACATATGGCTTTGAAGTCCATGATTTCCTGCTGAGTAGGATTGAAGCTGGAACATATTTAAGCAGGGATATGAGATATTCTGACTTATATTTAAAAATTCCTCTGGTGATCTGGTAGAGAAGATACTATGGAGGACAAAAGTAGAGGCAGATGGTTGGTTGGGAGAGTACTGCTGTCTTGCAGTGGAACCTAGTAAGATAGTCAGTGAATTTTGTAAACAAACAAATGAACAAAAAACAACCCCCCCCAAAAAAACACCCCATAATTTGTTTGTCCTTGGGTGCTTGAGTTGAAGAAAATTATGAACTATTCTGAAATTAGTGTTTATGTGAAAATAAGCCATTGCAACCACTGGAGAGTTACAAATCCTTCTTGATGTTTCTGGAAATGATTTCAAAATCCTGAAAATAGGCTTATAGTGTCATTGGGCCAAAGTACTTGTGTGTGGACCTGAAAGTATCTCTACAGCTTGGCTTGTCCAATCTCACAGCACAGCAGAGCATCTTCAGAGCATGCTGAAGAAAGCAAAAAGCCTGGTCTCTTCAAGAAGGGAAACTTCTGTCAGTAAAAGGCCATTAGAAAAAAATGAAACTAGAGATAGAAGACTCTAATGGAAGAGGGTGTGGGAATCCAGAAAAAACAGAAACACATCTTGAAGTGTCATAGTTACCAGTAGGAGTTGAGTCAGGTGTGGGGAAAATGAGGACAATGGGGCATACACTCTTTAAGGGCAGCTGGATCCATCCTGCACTGGGCCCAAGTCATGGACACGACCCACCCCGAGGAGCCTACTCAGCACCAGACAGAGACTAAGCTAATTTGGAAACTTCTGACACTCTTAGAGTAATTGCAAGTCAATTTGGCCAAGGGCAAATTACTGCCAATGGTGAAGTCATCTTGCAGAATTTTCCTTGCTTACCCAAATCCTTCAGCTAAAGGAAATAAATGAAATATAAGCAGTATATTGGACTCCCAGAGTGAAACTCCTAAGGTAGAAAACAAACACCAACTTACAGAACCTTAGCTCTTTTCGGAAACCCATGGATTTAATGACATACAGCTCTCTCTCCCTAGTTGACCTCAGTTTTTCTTTTTTCACTTCAGGCCTGGGGCTGAGAATCAGGTTTTTAGAAGTGTTATCTGAGCTTACTTTGAAATCGCTTCATTCTTGTTGCCCACAAGCAGAGAAACTAAGATTAATGAATAAGAGTTATAGGGAGGTATATTTAACTCAGAATTGGGAAGGATATTTTAGTAATTTTAACTGCCCCCAAATGTAACAGACTGCCTTGTGAAACAATAACAATAAGGCTAACATTTATTGAGCATATACTATGAACCAGTCACTGGGCTAAGTGCTTTACATGCATAATCTTATTTGGTTCACAGGATTGCTCATTTTGCACATGAGGAAACCAAGGTCTAGAAGAGTTAAAACCCTATGCTTAAGGTCACACAATTACTCTACATCATTATCCCTGGGGTGGGGTGGTGGTTGGTAAACAGAGAGTGGATGTTTGAAAGAATGAATTTGATTAAGTTCAAGGAATGTTTTTGAAAAACTGTTGTGTGCCAGACATAGTGTTAGGCATTTTCGGGTAAACAAAGACCAATGTGATCTAGATTATGGCTGAAAGATCATTCCAGACTAACAGAAACAATTTAACAGATGCTTTATAATTTATAAAATTAAACATTTGCAAAATTCCAAAAAATGTGGTGGGAGCATTTGGTTGCATCTTCAGGTAGAAAATAATTAGAAAAGACTTTCTGTATCAAGTGGCATTTCAACTGCAAGTTGCAGAATCATGTGGGATTGGAGGTAGGTTGGGGACCCCATAACGTATTCTCAGCTATGGAGTTTACCAGCATATGAGAAATCCATTAGTGCTTTTTTCATTAGAAGGTGACCTGAAAGTATCAATAATTATCTGCTGGCTAGAAATGAAGAGACCTGGTTAAAAGAAAGAGCAAAGGTCAGAGGCCAGTTCTATGTCTAGGAAGTAGTAGCAAGATCTTAAACTAGAGTGGTGTGAGGGGAGGAACAGGCACTGGAAGGAAGTTAGTAGAGGTAGAATCAATTAGAAGTAGAAAGATTGACAAAGAAGACAGAACCAATAATGTTTCCTGTATTTTGAAACTGGTTAACTTTTAGGATGATGGGGCCATACATTAGGAAAAATAGGCAACTTAGGGTCCCAGAGGCTGGGAAAAGAGATAGAAATAAAATCTGATTATGAATTCACCACCTATATGGGCTCCCCCAGCCAAAAAAAACCCTCTTATTTCTTGATTTCCAGCTAAGGCAAGTGGTCGTTACTGGATTGCTAGGTTCTAACAATCTATGTAGCCAACTAGCTAGTGTTAACTATAAATGTTTCCTGAGTCCTGCATAATAAGCCTGTGATGCTGGGCACAGCCATAAACAAGATAGACTCAATCCTTGTCTGCATGGAACTTACATTTCTGTGGAGAGACAGACCCCATCTGTATGATTACAGAAGTAATTAGTAAATTACAGTTGTGGCAAGTGCTATGGTGGAAGAATGTTAGGAGTGTGCCTTGTTCCTAACTGAAAGTGAGCCAGGCTTCCATGAGAAATGAAATTCACGTTGATACCTGAATGTAAGTAGGTTAGTTCTGGCATACATATCTTAAGTGCTATGTTTCCCTGTAACTTCAATAAAATAAAAAGAAAAAAAGATGTGAGCGCTTCAGGCTGCTTGAGCCAGAAGCTCCAGCCTCTGAGGAAATTCTTAATGTAAATATAAAAGGTCTTTGGTACAGGTCTTGCACGTAGAGAACACCTCCCATCATGATCTTGGCAATATCAGCTCTTCCTTCTGCTGACTTCACCAACTGCCTTGTTAGTTGGCCTTAGGTTGCCTGGGTTATTCTTAAATTAAATTCTGAAAATGTACTTCATTTTCTCCAAAGCAATGACTTGGGAGAGACCAGAAATGGTGCTGTGGTAAGAGAATGACATTGGAATGTAAGGCTGAGGGCTGAGACTCTGGCTGGAGATCACTCAGCCTGCCCACAAATCTAAAAATGCACAGTTTGACTGTAATGCTGGAAAATATCTCCTAATGTCTTGGCTTCTGCCAACAGAAAAGAGAAAGTTAAAATCACGAATGGCAGCAATATTATTAATTCAGGAATCTTAGCACTCCAGCATTTTGCCCTAATGATTAAAAAAAAATCATTTCACAGTGAATTGGTCTTGAACAATGTGCAGGTTATTGAGAAAAGGGAAGGAAAAAGGGAAGGGGGAACAGAATTATAGATTGAGGACACATTGGGAACCATACACAAATGCCATTGTTTTTACTGGGAGATGCAGCTGGAGTGGGCTCAAAGCCCTGTCAGTTGATGCCACTCTGTCATTTTTCATTGCATGTTGCCATGTTGATTTGATTGCAGGGTGCCTTTTCCCAGTATTCAGAAGCAGAAGCCAAGGTTGATCCAAGGAACTTGGAATTGGACTGAGTGTCATCGTCACTATGATCCAGACAGCTCAGCTGCCTTCAGTTTTCTTATTGAAAAGCTCACATTTTTTGCCTGTGTGGATAATTGGGCCCCCAAGATGGTTTTCAATCTCGTATAAACCTGATAAAACACCAGCCATCAGAGAGACAGGGCAATACTCACATTGCAGTTTTCTATAATTTATAAAATTATAAAGAACTGCTGAGACCTTCAAGGTATCTCTCTTACTCTAAGTTCTTTTCACAGGTAACATTTGTCTTTATTAAAAAACATTTCCTGTGCACCTGCTATATGCTTGATATAATGGGTTGGATGTGGTGGACAGTACAAAGATGAGTAGTACCTTTCCCAAGACTATAAACTTCTTGAAGACAGAAAGTAAGACAAACACAGATCACTGTATTATGAAGACAAGATGTAGATACTGTTATAACAAAAAACTGTTATTGATGACCTGTCACTTGTCAGGTTGTAGGTGAGGCTCCAAGGACTTCAATGTTGTGACCAGAGAAATGCTACTGAAACACTCTGGAGCTTGGGAAGGGAGTAAGACTTCACTTCTGACTAGAGAAGTAGAATGGTTCTTTGGAGGTGTTGCCAATGAGCTGGTTTCCAAAAAATGGAAAAGATTTCAGGAGGCAGAGATGGTGAGGTGAGTGATTAGGATGAAGATATAGTCTGAGCAAAAATGGGAAGGCAAAAGATTTACATGTTGGACAAAGAGTAAGTGCCCAACTTGGCAGAGATGAACCTTCCTATAGAGCTGTGGGTCATCTGAATCATAGGTATGACCTCCCTGTTTTTTGAACATTTTATTAAAATTTAAATTATAAATTTAAGAACATATACAGACAGTGGGTCATGCTTGTAATCTGAACACTTTGGGAGGCCAAGGTGGGAGCATCGCTTGAACTCAGGAGTTTGAGACCAGCTTGAGCAGCATAGCAAGACCTTGTCTCTACAAAAAAAAAAAAAAAAGCCAGGTGTGGTGGCACATGCCTGTAGTCCCAGCTACTCAGGAGGCTGAGGTGGAAGGATCGCCTGAGCCCAGGAAGTCAAGGCTGGGGTGAGTTGTGATTGTGCCACTGCACTGCAGACTGGGCAACAAAGTGAGAACTTAGTTCAAAAAAATTATTTATGTATTTATTAAAGATGTATTATATATATAAATTACATGCACAGTTCATTAATTTTTTTCTAAAATGAACATACCTATGTAACCAACATCCAGATCAAGACACTAAAAATTGTAAGCCTTTCCAGAAGCCTCCCTCACTCTACTGCCATTCACTTCTCCTCTCCCCCAAGGTAATCTTTCTCCTTACTTTTAATGGCATGAATTAATCTTGCTTGTTTTTGAGTATTATTTAAAAGGAATAACACAGATGGTACTTTTTAATGTGTTGCTTCCTTGCTCTGTATCACATTGTGAGATTCATCCTGTTGTTGGGTCGAATCATAGTCTGTTCACTTTCATCACTGTACAGCTTTCCACTGTGTGACTGTACCACAATATATGTATCCATTCCACTTTTGTTGGTGTTTGGGTCATTTCCACTTTGGGAGAAATTATAAATTTTCTGCTATGACCATTCCTGCAGAATATTTATTATTGATGAACAGATTGATGCATTTCTGTTGATAAGTATCTAGGAATGGAATTTCTGGATTGTAGGATTGAAAATCCCTCTTTAATGACAAAAGCGCCTGTCCCACATGATTCTAATTATACTTTTAATATTCTTAGGTTGGGAAATATACAATGATAAATATCTTTTGTGAATTCAATAACATTTTAGAATCAACTGGTATATGACTGATTACAGAAATATCTTGATATGTGCACAATGTACTTTTTTTGCAGTCAAGACTTGGTGGGCATATGGATACACAATAACTTTGAGGCCCTAGTTGAGAGCCACAGACATAAGTGGATAGGTGGATATGAGGCCAAGGAGAAACCATCAATTTGATTCAGTGCCATTTCTGTTGTTCAAGGTCAAATCTTTAGAGAAATATAGTGTTTTTTTCTTTCTCTCTTTCTTTTCTTTCACGAGAAACCACATATGTGATCCCTAACAATAGTACAACTCATGCATCATTAAGGAAATTGTATGGCCAAGTGAAAAAATTAAAATCGTTGGAGGGGAATCTGTGTTTGAATCCCTAACTTACTACTTATTAGTAGTATGACTGGATAAGAAATGAATTGTCTATGAACCTCAATTTGCTCATCTGTAAAATGAAAATGAGGGTATCTACTTAGTATATGGATCATAACAATCAAATAAGCTCCTGTATGCCCAAGTGTCTAGTGTTCACCGAATGGTAGTTATGGTCATCATCATTTTCATCATCTTTCCCTACCTCTGCATGTGTCTCCTCTTTTGGGTTACATTCTTTTTTTCTGTGAGTGTGATACTCTTGCTGTATCATGATTGCCTCCTCTCCATTATTCCCATAACCAAGGAAAAGCATGTTGAGTGCCCCAGGCATCTTTCCCTGTTAGATCCCTAAACATGCTTTTTGTGTCCAAGATCCCATTTCGTCCGCCTTGTTGGTGGACAGGGTAATTCTGATAACTTCATTTTAGCTGGCTTGCTTATGGCTGATAATGACTTCCTATGTTCTCCTTCTCCCTAGTCAGTTGCATTTAGTGTTTTTAGTCCAGAGAAATGAGTTGAATGGTGGACTTTTTGGTCCTATGACTTCTGAGGGTTACTTTTGGTCAAAGGGGACCTTTTCTATCATCCTCTTGAAGCATTCTTTGTAGGAGATGAATGGTTAATTTTATGTGTCAACTTGACTAGGTTAAGGGATGCCTAGATAGATGGTACCGTATTATGTCCAGGTATGTCTGTGAAGGTGTTTCTGGAAGAAATTAGCATTTGAATTGGTAGACTGAGTAAAGAAGAGCCATTTTCACCAGTGAAGGTGGATATTACCCAATCCATTGAGGGTCCGTATAGAACAAAATGGCAGAAGAAAAGCAAATTCACTCTCTTCTTCTTCTCTTCCATCTCCTGCCCTCCCCTCCTACATCAGTTCTCTTGGTTCTTGGGCCTTTGGACTTGAACTGAGACTTTCACCATTGACGCCCCTGGTTCTCAGGCCTTTGGAGTTGGACTAGAACTACACCATTATTGGCTTTCCCCGGCTCCCAGCTTACAGAAAGAATACTGTGAGACTTCTCAGCCTCCATAATCACATGAGCAAATCATTCATAATAAATTTTTCTCTATATCTCCATATGTCTTCTTGGTTCTGTTTCACTGGAGAACCCTGACTGATACATGTATTTCCCATGTAATCTTTGGGGGATTCTTTGCACCTGAGAAGTTATGGGCATTGTGTGTAGTAAGTGGAATGTCTATGAGAAGAAGACTTGGCTGAAAGTATCAGAGGTAGAAATACGAGAAGAGCTAGTATCACCCACTACCAGGAGCCCACAGTGTGAGGCAAAGGAAGATGGAGAACAATACCTTCAGATGGACGCTCCACCCTTCAGAAGTAAATCTGGTTTCAGAGTTATGCAAAGAGATGCTATGCTTCAGATGGTTTGGCCATTTGTCTGGGACTGGAATGAGACTACAGGACAGTGGGAAGTTTCTGGCAAAGGGCCTCATAAAAGCTGAGGAGAAAAAGGTGATTAGGAAGGACTGAGTGACAGCTCATGCCCTCAAGGGGCACTAGAGTAATACTTCTGGGAATGGATTTCTAGACAACTGTAACTTTTGATGAAGAATAGTCAGATGTAGTTGTGTCTTGAAGCACACAGCTGCGGATCCAGTTCTTAAAATACTCAGAGTTGAGCAGATGGAGTCTGAGAATTTACTCATCTGTTGGTAATGCTTGTCCTGACTGCTGTCCAACTGGCCTTGGTCATCATTGGTTGTCTTAGAGGTGAAAGGGTAAGGGGCTGAATTTTTTTCTACCTTGGTGGGTATTTTTCTCCTTCTCAACTCTAGAAGTCCAGGTTGTTGGGAGCCCCACTAGGCTTCCTCCTTCTTTGAAAGTGTAGGCTTCTCCCATGAGATTTTAAACTTAAAGACGCCATTCTTCTGTATGCAGAAGTGTACATAATTCAGATATGGAGAGAATCAAATCCATCAAAATCAAGTGTAGTTTCTTGAAAATTCTCCTGATAAAAGAGTGATCAGAAAATGCTTATCTGCCTGCTTGACATTAACTAATACTTAAAAACACACGTTGAAGTTTCCTTATAATTCAGGGTTTAGAAATTAAAAGGGGGAATATTGCTGAGAAAAATGTGCTAGATTTTACTGAGCTTCAGATATCTGGTAAACAGTTTGAGTTCACCAGCAAGACTTAAAACTTTGGTTAGGCTTTTATAACCCTCCTATCGGCAGCTAATTTCCTGAGCAAATTTATTCACTGTTTTTGAAAAAAAAAAAAAATTGGCAGCCTGGATTCACCTCAGATGTACAGACTGTTTAGAAATTCCTGAGTTTAACTTTCTCAAGCATTTCTGTTTTCTTCTTAGTTCTAAAAAAAAAAAATACAAGCAACACAACATACTATTTGACCATGACCTTTTACTAGAGAGCACACAGGTGAGGGAGCCCTGCTTACTTTCTGGAGATAAGGCAAAATTTATTGTCTCTAGTACAGCCTTATTTCTCTCTTTTTTAAGAGTCAGAAAAAGGAAAAAGCTTAAACTGTTTTGGGTTTTACAGTAGAATTTAGCTGCTTGTCTCAGGAGGAAGCATCTATGTCTGCTTAAAACTTGAAATCTTGAGCCAGATTTCATTTATAAAAAACAAATCATCTCTTGAGTGTCTGAAATGAGCCTTAAATCTAGGTCATTGTTCCTAACTAACTTTGTGAGTTACTTTTTGTTTGGGGTTCCTCCCAAAGCAGACCTTGAGACAAGGACTAGAGTGTGAATAGTTCATTAAATTGATCCCAGGAAACAAAGGTGAGGAAGTAGAGTTAGGGGCAGGGAAAGGAGGAAAGCCAAAACAAGCAGATTTTCCCGGTGGGTAACACAGATGATTCTCACTGGAGATCCTCTGAGAATCCACGCGGGGCATACCCCACCATGGAGGATGGGCAAACTGGAGCGTTTATGTGCCGGCTCCCATCATTTCCCTGCCCCCAGAGCAAACATCCACGGGACTGGAGGTTGCTTTCACACAGTGACCAAAAACACAGGCATCGGAGGTGGAAGCCGCCAGCATGCTGGAGACAACTCAGGTCAGGGGAACGTGGGTGGGCCAAGGGGATGCGTGGGGACATTGGCAGACTGTACTTCAGTTCCTGGAGGAGAATTACATTGGCTCTATGCCCACATTTTCTCATCTTTCATGAGAAGGAATTGGAGTTTCCAAATTGGGTCTCCTGGAAGAGAGATGCTCCCTGCAAAAATGGTTTCTTGGTCAAATAACTTTAGGGACTATTAGGTTAAACAGTATGTATATATATATTTAATTGCAGGGCATCTCTGAGCCTTTAATATTCAAGAGTGGGAGAGCATGGGTGATGTTTTCCTGAGATATTTGACTATGGAATCCCCACTACTATTATTATTATTTTTCAGATGGCACCCGTTAATGTCTTGAGGCTCTAGTGGTCTGTGGCATACAGTTTGGGACAAGCTGCACAAGAAGATTGTTCAAGTCCAGCTCAGTTATGTGGTTAACAGAATTAACAATAATTCCAACTTTGGAACTTCAGGTCCAGAGGAGATGGGGGAGGCATCTGGAGGGCTCAAGGCTCCCAAATCCCATTTTTATCTCTTTTATCTGTTGGACTTATGAGTTTCTTTTCTTTTCTTTTTTATTTAAAGATGTGGGGTACAATTCAGGATTAGGTAGATAAGTAGTCACTATACAGTTAAAGTTTGGGCCTCCCGTTGGTCCCCACTTTGCCTGCTTTGAGATCAGGTATGCTTATTGATGTTCTGCTTTCTGCAACTAACAACAACCTAGGAAAACCAGTGTATTAAGGAGAGGGAGTAGAGAAGTCATGTCAAGGGCCTGGTGGGGACAAGTGTGGGGTCAGAAGAACAAGGGGACTGGACGGTGGTCTCAGCCAGACTGAAGTGCTCCCATTTATGTTGTTAAAGGCCTCCTTGCATCTTTCCTGTGGGCGTTCCCAACCATCGTCACACCTCAGAATTACCTGGGAGTTTTTAAAAGAAGACCTATGCTAAGATGTCCTCATAGAAAGACTGATTCAATTGCTTTGAGTCAGGGTCTAAACACATGTATTTTTAAAATGTGCTCTATGAAGTCAAAAATTCTTTGTTAAAAAGCAGAAGTATGAGAGCCCCAAAACTTACTGCTTAAAAGAGACACACCTGCAATAAAATTAAAAATCATTAAAATGTGCCCTAGGCAATGGTCATGTGTAGTTAGGGTGGAGACCAACTTTCTTTGAAGAAGGATGGTTTTTGGTGGTTGTTTTTAGTGTTTTTGAATGTTATTAAACAGAGAATATGATGAACCAGAAACTGCATAAACTATAAATAAATAAATAACTCCTAGGATATGATATTTCCAAGGAAAGAAGGGGAGAAGGTATTTGACATCGGTGTTTACTCTGCTGAGAAGATAGCTAACATTGGTGGAAGACCCTATGCACATAGCTGCTTATTGAGTAACACACCCTGTGAAAAAGGATATTTTGAAACTGATTTGCTCAGAAGGACTTTGTATTAGCGTCCTATTGATTGCTGCTATAATAAATGATCACAGACGTAGTGGCGGAAAACAAAACACATTCATGGTTTTGCAATTCTGGAGGTCGGAAGTTCAAAATGAGTTCTACAGGGCTAAAGACAAGGTGTTGGCAGGGCTACAGTCCTCCTGAAAGCTCCGTAGGAGAAACCGCTTACTTGCCTTTTCAGGTTTTAGTGGCCACCTGCCTTCCTTGACTGTAACCCCTTCCTACATCTTCAAAGCCACTAATGTCCACTGAGTTTTTCTCATGCTGAAGTCTCTCTAATCCTTTTCTGCCTCCCTGTTTCCTATTTAAGGGCTCTTGTGACTATACTGGGCCTATCTGGAAAATCCAGGCTGCCATTTCTATTTTAAGGGGAGCTGATCTGCAACCTTAATTCCATCCATAACCTTAATTTCCCTTTGCCATGAAACCTCACATATTACAGATTCCGGGGAACAGGATGTGGACGTCTTTGCATGTGGGTATTATTTAGCCTGCTATGAATGCTGAGGCTCAGACTTTGTATTTGAAGCTGAGATGATTCTCAAAGCTCAGACTTCAGGTCAGAGCACTGCCCAAGAGGGTTTCCTATTTTGCTTCAAAAACATTTCTCAATTTATTTGTTGAAACACAGTGTGGTGGAGTTGTGGGGGAGTCTTTTAATCTCTCTGATTTTTGTGACCTGGGTTTGCTGTTCTGCCTGTCTCACTGGGGGTAATGTCAGAATATAAATATGGAAACCTATTTCATGAGCCATAAACCACCAAACTCCTCTAAAGGAAAATTAATAGCATAGAGTACACTGGGGGAGTGATAATACATTTTGTAGCTGTATCCATTCTATCGTTTACTAGGCCAGGAGCTTATTGAAGGTATAGAATGGGTCTAGTTTATGCCTCTATTCTAGAGCCTTGTCAGTTCCAGCACAGTTGGTGTTTGTTTTAGTCTGTTTGGGCTGCTATAACAAAATACCTTAGACCAGGTAATTTATAAGCAATAAAAATTCATCAGAGGATGGGATGTCTAAGATCAACGCACCAGCAGATTTAGTGTATGATGAGGGCCTGTTCCTTATAGATGAACTTCCTCAAGCCTCTTGTATAAAGCTACTAGCTGGGCATGGTGGCTCATGTCTGTAATCCTAGCACATTGGAGGCCAAGGGTTGGTGGATTGCTTTGAGCCCAGGAGTTCAAGATCAGCAAGCTGGGCAACATAGTGAACTTCATCTCTAAAAAAATAAAAATAAAACCCTCCCCACAAAAATTAGCCAGGCATGGTGGC